>NW_010198193.1:0-7040 GCF_000695765.1 Mesitornis unicolor | reverse complement strand
CAGGAACAAGTTTGAACTCATTTATTCTCAATGGGTTTAAAAAGTCAGTGCAATACCTTGTCACTGGTACTCCATCAGCACTGCTTGCAAGTAAAATATTGCACTTTCAGGATTTTTTTTTTTTTGGTAGAAAATATGTATAGATAGCTCCTCTCTTATGTGCTGAAGTCTCTTAGCATGAAAAATAACTGTCCACAAATGATGGCTGTTCTTTTCAAGGTTTCAAGAAGAGTTGATGAGATTTGTGTACTTCATGGTAACCTCATCTTTAGGGAAAGTAGACTGGAGGCACCATGCACCTCTGCAGTAAGCTCAGGATGGTCCCTGATGAAGTCCTTATGGCTCTACACTACAGCTCGCATCCCCTGTGTTTAATGTCTGGGGTCTCCTGAGCAAGCTCTTGAGAAGTAAAGGAGCAGTTGCAGGAGAAAGCAATGAAAGTCCAAAGGCTCTGCACCTGGTTTTCTCACTTGTACCTGCAAAACTATAGTTGACCAAGTCAGACACTCCTTACGAACAATTTAGGAGGCCTTGCACCTCCCCAAGTCCCACCAGATCTTCCAGCTGCCACTACAACGCCCACCTTGCTGTGAAACTGTCTAGTTTTACACAACCATATGTTCTGCTCTGGTCTTTACTCAGATCAGACACATTTACCAAAAGCTGAAGCTTATATTTATAGAGAAATCATTTGCAAATGTACAAATGAGCTTAAATAAAGATTTGCAATTGTTCACTTGAATTTGGACATTTATCCACAGACACTGGAGTTCGTTACGGAGCTGAGTCTTTAAAAACTGATAGGAAAATTACCAAGCTGATTGTTCTTGCTTGCATTTATGGAAATACATCAGCATGTAGGTATTTGTCAACTGTGGTCATTTTTCCCATAAAAAAGGCATTGACAGGTATGATATAAATGCTTTAAAAAGCCTCTGTTCAAATGCAGTAAAAATATTTTTTTCTCTTGGACCCTGAGGAAATATTAGTATTAGCTAACAGTTGGTTCTTTACTAACAAACACATCTAGCTGAATTATTCATTTAAATCTGGGAAATTAGGCATATTTCTTTGAGTAAATTATATATGAACTATTGTATTCATTAGTCAACCAATTATGTGGCTGACTAACACATTATCTAACAATGTATTAGATGATTGTTGTCCATCAGTGGATCAATACATTATCTACAATATTGGATTTTTTTGCATTATTTAGCCATAACTTTCAGCAAATACGTTGTTTAGTGAAGTCATAGGACAATTTACACTAAATGATGTTTTACTGATTATGTTGTGATGTTCAGACTGCTTTGCATGACAATATTGCAGAAAAAATAGTGTTCTTAAATGCTTGGTTTGCATGGTTTTTGTTATCCTTTTCCTCCTCCATTTGTAAGACACACTTCCATTTATGTTTACACTTCTGTATATTTCCACACGGAAACAGAAGAATGTGGCATCTCTTGAGGAAATCTGACATAACAATGAAGCTCTCAAGATGTTATGCACTTCTCCTTTCTGTGTTCCAGGTCACACACCCTTTGCTCTTTTTCATTGGAAGAAAATAAACTGCTAATTAAAAACCAAGTGAGAAGGCTCTACCCTCAAACAAAATAAATCTGCTAGATACCTTGGGATGGCCTTTTGCTTTACCGTGGAGATAGGATTTTGATTCCTCTGACAGGGAGAAGTGACAGTGTCAGAAGATCAAAATTTTTTCACTTTTTAAGAGTTTTATGAAGTGTAATAACATTTCAGGTTTCAGTAACTTCCTGTCTTCTCCACAGTGCCAGCGTGCTCTGAGGCAGCAAGGCACAGGGGCTGCTCTGGATCCAGCCTGTACTGAGGGATGGGGACAGAGGACATCTCTTCCTGTCTATGCCCTGAGGGGCAGGGGCACTGCAGAGTGGTGAAATCACCAGGTCCATCCTCAGGAAGGGAACTTTCTTACCAAAATATGTCAGAAAAAGCATTATCAGCATGTTCTGAAGGTGTTCAATTATATCATTTCCCAGCAAATGCTGCACTATTCAGTGTTTCCTCAGTTTTGATGGGCTTACCAGGTGGACTTCTTGGGGGAAACATGACAGTCCATTCATATGCATATTTCTATCAAAGGGCCAGGCTGTCATTTCTCCTCCGCAGCAGGGCAGCCAAGTCAGAGAATAAAATGCTCCTGTGAGATTCCACTTTGCAGATGCTGCTGTATTCTTTGAGGATGAGTGCCACAAGAGGCATGGCTGTGGTGGTGTCCCCAGCTTTACTGCCCCCAGCACAGTGCTCCACTGCACAGGAAGAAATGAAAGGGGTCAATTACCTCCTGGACCTGGCCAGGAGCAGTATTGGAGATGCAGAAAGGGTTTCTCCATCTCACGGAGAGACAGACAGCATTGAGGCAGCTGGGGATGGCCACTGATGGTGTAGTCAGGGTCACAGGAAAGGAGGGAAGCATATACGAGAAGTGGGAGAGGATTCTGAAATAGGCATGGATCACGTTAATAGCTTGCATTTTTTGAGCCCTGCTTGGTGAAATAACCATGAAATTACTTGATGAATTCCTAAGTGGCAAGATACCTGGGCAAATTACTGTCCTAAGACTGTCTTCTGCAGCCTGCATCTGTTTTCTGCACAGGAAAAGAACCAGAAGAGTTCTGTTTTATGTTTGCAAATAAAACCTCTAATTCTAATGCCCAGGTGTAGATAAATCCTCATCACCTCATGTATGTACTGTAGGGGTCACAGTGCTTTCCTGCCTCACTGAGGGGCAGAAAAATCCCATTCCCTAACAGGTGATAAAGCATACTAAAAATTTCTCAGATTTACTTATAAATGGTTATTCTTCTGTTCCAAGTACTGTTGTGCAAATCACTGCTGTATTCCACACAAAGAATCACTGGGTTGTGAGGCAGTTATTACAATAATATAAAAATCCTAGAAACATAGATTCACAGAATCGCAGAATAACTCAGACTGCAAGGCTCCTCTGGAGACTGTCTAGTCCAACAAGTCTGCTCAAAGCAGTGTCAGTCAGAGCAGGTTGCTCAGGAAAATGTCCATTCGAATTCTGAGACTCCACAACCTCTCTGGGCCACCTCTTCCAGTGTTCAACCACTTTCTCAACTAAAAAGAATTTTCTTATGTTTAAATGGAATTTCCTGTATTGCATTTTGTGCCCAGTGCCTCTTGTACTGTCACTGGACACTGAAGAGAGGAGCATGGCTTCATCTTCTTTACCTCTACATCAGATATTCATACACATGGATAAGATTGCCCTCACCAAGCCTTCTCTAGTCTGAGCAGTCCCAGCTCTCTCAGCCTCCCATATGTCAGATGCTCCAGACCCTTAACCACCTTCACAGCTCTTCCAGTGAGACCATGTCTCTCTCATTCTGGGGAGCTCACAACTGGACACAGTGCTCCAAATGTGGCCTTACCAGAGCTGAGTACAGCGAAAGGATCATCTCTCTTGAACCGCTGGTAATATTTTGTTTAATCCAGTCAAGGACACCATTAGCTTTCTTTGCTTCAAGGACACATTGCTGGGTTATGTTTACCTTCCTGTTCACCAGAACCCCCAGGTCCTTTTCTGCAAAGCTGCTTTCCATCCAGTTGGTCTCCAGTGTGGACTGTGGCCTGGGTTTTTCTCTGCTTTGGGTAGGACTTGGCATTTCAAATCATCACTCCCAACAGAAGGAGTGGCATGCTTGTCCATTACTTTCACATGAAGCAGTGTACATAGCCTTGACTGAGTCAGTCTCACCAATTTGGTACACAAAACAGTGGGCAGCATGAAAAGAATTCAACTTCTAGCCTCCAACAACCTGTTACATAGTCTGATCCTTTCTCCTGCATTTAATTGACTTCAAGAAGTCCAATGAGCCTGTCACAAACTGCCAAGGATGACTAAAAAAGATGCTGGTGGGTGGCTTTTCAAGGAGGAAGATTTCCTCCCCTTCCTTCCTCCCAGCCTGGCAGCTGGAGAGCATCGGGCAACCTTAACACTCATGGAGAACCCTCTTGAGGATGAAAGACATTTAATTGTTCTGCTTCTCTGAAACAAATCCTTACAGTCCAGCATTACACAAGGAAATCCTTCTTACTATAGACTTCTACTTACTGATTTAAATTTGAATGGATGGATTATCATCCTCTAGGCCATTTTACTGGATTTTTTTGCTGAAGGTGGTTAGATAAGAATTTATCTTAGCCTTCATTTAAGATTCAACTAAACTCAGTATTGCTCTGAGGTCCAAGAAGCAAGAGACTAAAAATCGGTGCTGAGGTCTGTGAAGTTGGCTTAGGAGGCAAGACTGTTGACAGAAACTGCGCTCAGGTTTTGGAAGTTACACAGAAAGGGGCTCTTCAGGAGCTGTTTTCACCAGTTTATTTCTTTTAAGGAGGAGCATGATTAATTTACAGTTTACATTTTTTTATCCCTTAAGCCTCTATCCTAGAACTCTTTAGGTTCTTCTCACCTTCTACCGCCTATTACCTGGAGCACCCAGCCATCCTCTGCTCTCCTCTAGGCAGACATCACTATAATTCGGCTCTGTAATCTCTATCCTGGTGCCCAAACCTGAAAACTCCAGTTTCCTGCCAGTTTCCCTGAGAAACTGTTACCTTTCAGTAGCGATTTTCAGTAAATTCAGCCATGGTTGGCTACCTGTTTATGCTTTTCCCTCTGGAAGCCAAGCCAGGGGGACTGGCAGTTTACCATTTGGCTCTTGCTACATTCATGGTGTTTCTGATTTTGTTAGCAGTTATAATAGGAAATTGGATTCAGTAACTCAGGAGGTCTCTTCCAGTGCTACATTCTAGATGAAATCTGCTAGAAAAATTTCAGAAAAAAATCTGTTCCAAACGTCCTCTGGTATTCCCATAATTGTTGATCTGCTCATACTGGGATTATAACTTCCTTTTCAGTAACTGCTGTGAAAGACTGCCAGTCATTTCAGGATAGCTTATGCCAGTCCCTCAAATGGCTTACAATTACCTCTAGGTATGTCTGTAAATTTGAAAACAATAACAGCTCTATTCTCAAATGTAACATCCTTTCAACTCACTGTAAGACCTCTGACTGGATCAACAACATATACAGAATGGGGAATATATTTTCCAACTGCTATGGTTTTGTAGAACTGATGACTAACTCACAGTTATAAAATAAATTTGTATGAGTATTTTTTTAAAGAAATGAGCTATTAGAATTCCCTATTTAACTTTTGGTCTTTTTATCTTTCATTGAGCCTCATTAAGTATTTTCTTAGTTAAAAATATTGATTCTAGTTTTGCAAAGAAGGCCAAGTAGTGGTAGCTTATTTTTATCCTTTGCTCAAATAGAGCGGGACAGGAATGAATCACAAATCATCTAGTCACTATATTAACATAAGTTTGGAATGTAAAATTGTGCATTCCATTTTGCTGATTAATTTATAATGATCATTAAAACCAGTCAGTTCCCTAAAAAGCTCCAAGACTGCAGAGATGTCCAGAGTAAGATCCCTCACCTCTGGGTGCCTTTTTTCTTAATCAGTAGCAAGAGACAAAATGAAGAGCCACTACCTGAATGACCCACCCTCAGCCACTGGCCCAGGAGCCCTGTTTAGGTCAAGCCCTGGTGCTTGGTCCTCATGAACTATGTTGTACATGGGTATGGTGTACCTGGCCTTTTTGACTTGTCTTTCCTGCTTGCCCTTAGACGTGGCCTTATGACAGGGGGTGTGCCTGATGGCCACGGGGCTGAACGAGGGACTGCCTCTGGATCTGCTCAGTTGCCCTTGTTTTAGCACTGGGGGACTGCACCCTTGCTGGAGGGGCTGTTGTCTAGCCTGCTGTCCTGTCACTGGTGACTCCTGGCGTTTGTCCCCTCAGGAGCAGTGGTTCATGCTGCTCCCTGACCTCCAGCACATGGGAATCTTGTCACACACCCATCAGCTCTTTTACTGTGATCAGGCCTTCCTTGTCTGTTTACTTCCTCCTTCTATAACAGGGTAATTATCTGTTGTCCCCTGTCTGTCTTTTCTGGGTTGGCTACTTCTTAAAGAAGAAACAGCTGCATCTGTATCTCATGTCCCTATGTTACAGATTTACACAGCAGCAAAATGGTGTTTTTAGCTTTGCTCTCTACCCTTCCTAATAATTGTTATCATCCAATTTTCCTGTTAAGCACTAAGTCAATGTTTTCCAAGAAATGTCCAACATAGTTTAGAGTCCATCATCACTTTTACGTGCAGATTTTTTTCTCCTACGTGCATTACCCTGCATTAATTTGCACTGAATCTGCTTTGCCATTTTATTGCCAAGTCAGCCAGTATTGTGAGATCATTCTGTAAATTGGGTGAGTTTTTTACTATCTTGAAAAAAAACTTGTTTAATTTGGAAATGTAGTTCTTTCACTGTTCATATCCTTATTTATAAGCCTCTAAGAGTGGAGTTCTCAGCACAGATCCTCAAAGGATCTAGGTGCAACTTATCTCTGGTGAAAGCTGACTTTCTATTCCAGCTTTTGTCTTCTTATCTTCTAACTGATTGTGAACTGATGAGAGAACTTTACAGGGCAACTTAATATACCTAGGAGAAGGGATGCTGTTCATAGCTTTTTGATAAGCTGAGAATATTCTGACACTGGAACAACCTTGAGCACACCCACTTGTTTCAGCATTTCTTACAGATTTGTGGTGAATGAGGTTTTTTTTCTACCAAACTTGACTCTTTCTGGCTGTCATGTTTGTCCATGTGATCACTGATGCTGCTGTCTATGACTATTTTTATCTCCTTAATCCCCAGACAAATGCAAGTAAAAGGAAATATTCAGCTCTTACCTTTTGCTACCAGCACAATTTAGTTATTCACCTGCATGTATTCATGCCTATAAATCCCTTGCTATCAAGTCATCTGACTATACAATCTCAGTGGTATAATTGCCCTCACAGTACATCACTTTGAAATGGGGTTCAGATCATCTTCACTTGCAGTGCAAGGAAGTAGCTTGCTACCTTGGAGCAATGCAGTATTATTCAATCTATTCATCAATGACT
>NW_010198192.1:6377-6626 GCF_000695765.1 Mesitornis unicolor | reverse complement strand
CCGCACCTCGAGTACTGTGTCCAGTTCTGGGGCCCTCACTATTAGAAAGATGTTGAGATTCTGGAGCATGTTCAGAGAAGAGCCACAAGGATGGTGAGGGGTCTGGAGAACAAGCCTTATGAGGAGTGGCTAAGGGAACTAGGGTTATTTAGCCTGGAGAAGAGAAGGCTGAGGGGAGACCTCATCACCACCTACAACTACCTAAAGGGAGGTGGTAGAGAGGTGGGTGCTGGGCTTTTCTCCCCGGGA
>NW_010198192.1:0-6276 GCF_000695765.1 Mesitornis unicolor | reverse complement strand
GCCCAGGGAGGTGGTGGAGTCACCATCCCTGGATGTATTTAAAGAGCGGGTAGACGAGGTACTTAGGGATATGGTTTAGGGGGTAGGCAGGAGCGGTTGGACGTGATGATCTCGGAGGTCTTTTCGAACCAAGCGATTCTGTGATTCTGTGATTCTATGATAATGGCATGCTAATGGCTCCTACACACATCTAGGTAAGAATTGCTTCAGATATACTGGCTCAAAACCTCCTAGATCTGAACTCTCCCCTTTTAATTTCTTGCAGATTTCTTTCATGTGCAAACACATGCAACCACTCATTTTCTGGAATATGTTCTATTCTGAAGAATTGGAATTGAGAAAATGCAAGAGACACATTTTTTATTCTACTAAGGCTGTTTTCTCCTGTTTATATAGTGTGGATTTTTTAATAATTTTGCTACATTTTCTCTCTGCTTGTGCTCATAGCAGGAGGGAGCTTGGCTAAGAAGTATCAGAGCAGCTTTGAGCTTATTATTTTCAGTGGTAAGAACAGGATTGCTTCCTGATGTAACGTTCCAGTATGCCTCTTTCGTGTGTGGTGCCTGTCACTATAATATATGCAGATTCAAATCTGACTGCTATTTTTATGTCTATAACTAGTCTAGTCATTTATCCTTTTATATTATCCAGTTTTCCACTCCCCTTCCATCTCCTATACTTTTCACAGGAGAAAGGGGACAGCTTATTTTGCTATTACATTTTCACACGGAAAGACACTCTAATATTAAAGAAATATTTTCATAGGAGCATAGAAACTGGTAAAATAAAACATTTCTTAGATCATTTTGTCCATCTCTCTACACATGTGTAACTGTTCCATACAGTATCATTTTCAGTTTTCTGTCACTTGAAACTTTATATGTCTCAGATGAGAAGACTTCAACCAATTCTCTTCAAAAGCTATTGCATGACCTATTAGAGTTGCTTGCCAGCATATTTTCCCTTCATCAGTCACTTTAAAAATTCTCTTATTTTTTTAACCTCTCTTTAAACTAATTTTCATAGGACTAGATAGTTTCTCTGAACCTTAGTGGTTTTTTCTTTCCAATATTTAAAGACATTCATTTTCCCACCTCATCGGTAATTTTACATCAGTTTATATCAATATGTATCACAGTTATTTTCATTATTCTAAGTCTCTCCAATAATATCTGCAATCCTATAGTTTGCCAATTCAGGTATCAAAGAATCATTAAAAATTATTTTGAGATAAAATGCAAACTGGCTAAATGACTTTAGAAAAGAGACAAGAGTACACAAGAGCATTGTCCCAGTTGGAGAAAGCATTGCTATGCCAAGAGATTCTATGTAAAATTCAATCTATTGAACCAGGCTGTTAATAGGAGTATAATATTTTCTGATTATTTTCAAACAGGAAAATTTATATCTTATAATGCACTTAATAATTTGATGCGAAGCAAAAGCAAGAAAACAGTTTTCTTCAAGTTACAATCAAACTGTGCAGCAATCTTGAGCTTGAACTTCATTTGGCAAGACTGAGCTCAAAGTAGTATTTTATAGCTAACAGGTTTTAATGGAAGATAAATATAACCTAACAACACAAACACTAGTGCTACTATTCAACCTTGACATATTTAACATGCATTTCAGAATGCCTTCAACTGCCACCGTTCAAAACATTCCTTCAAGGTTTCCCCGTTGATGGCAGAAGCAATTATTAGCAGCAAACTGAATTTCAAAAAGACAAAAAAAACAAAACCTCATCCCAACACTTCAAACTTTGAAATATTTTCTATTACTTTCATCACAAAAGATTTACCAAAAAAGTCTGAAAAAAGTATTTTCTGATTTTCTTTTACGTTTATTTATACTGTTTCTGAAATGTTTTCTTTCTCAAGAAATACTCATATGAAAAAAAGTTATTTGCTTTTGTATCAAGCAGATAAAAAATGGAGAAGAAATTGACATAAACAGCATGCTGATTGCCAAGGCACTGTGCATTTCAGGTTCAACTCTTGCGTTCATGAACCATAGAAATACATTGTACAAGTAATAAATTTACTTTCCTTATCACTACTGACTGAGAGCACAACTGTCCACTAACAAGAGAAATTAGAACAATAATTTTCCACTGTCTTTACCTCCTCTTTCAGCTTTTCAAATATACCTCCTGGTGAGACCGCCAGCCTTGGCAGCATCCTGCACACAGGCTGCTCTTCTCCTGGGGCCTCAGCATTTGACTGACACTGACACTACAGCTGGCAAAGCCCAGGATGGAAAATCAGTGGAGGTTGGAACCTGGCATTTCCATTGATGAGCTTTCAGGGATGTCGTTACTTTGTCACCTTGGACCTTGAAGATTTGCCTGTATCTTTGCCTCTGTAGGACTCACCTCTTCTCACTCAACGGCTTACTCCATTGGTCCTTCAGACTTCCACAAACACAGTCAAATCAGCACTCTTTCTCCATGTCACAAGCAGGCTAGATCCTCTCTTCTTAACACACTATAAAATCAATGAAGAGAGAGCTATTTGGCAAAGTTTTACATCTGACCTTTAACGCTCTATCTTTAATTTTCATAAGGAAAATGCAGGGCCTTTTGCTTTGTAAGCTTTTACCAAAACATTCTCATTTGAGCAAATATGGCTTCATTAGTATTAAAATGTTGAAAGCACTTGCTATAAGGGGTTTTTTTCTTTACTTTTATGATAGTTTTAGCATAACTTTACTAGTGTCATTTCAGAGAGACACCACAGAGTTGAGCCCAGGGGCTATGTTTTCCCACTGATTCGCTAGATAAAATTTATTATGTTTACAAAATACATCAGCATGTTCATAAAGCTTTTTGTTTAAGAGAAATAAAAGAAGCTTTGTGTTACCTAACATTGTATCTCTTCACAATTTTAATTTAAAGCAACTGTAGCAATAAAGAGGGAATGTATTTCTTTTTCAGCATTTAAATACAAACTAGTGAATGTAGGTTGTGCATACCAGACATGGGCTGCTCCTGCATGAATTAATAAAAACAAACTGAATTTTCATTCCCTCAACTTATGAATGGTGCCAGTCTTACAGTGGGATGTCTATACTATTATGTGCTTAAGAAAATATACAAATTAAAAGCCAAGATGCAGGGGTGCATATTTTTGAGTCCTTTCAAAGAAACTGTATCATAAGGGACTAAGTTGTTGCCTTGTGTTTTTGAATTTTTGTTAATATCACATTTTATTTTAAGTAATTGCCATCCAAGGCACAGTGAGGAAATGTTAATCAAATATCAAGTCCATATATCATGATTCCACTTTCCTGGAGACTGAAAAGTCACCTGCAAAACCACAGTAACATTTCTAACGTTCATTTTCCTTACAAAGGCAGAAACCAAGATCATATGGATCAGGAAAAATTAAGTGTAACTGTTCTAATGTCTAGGACTTACAATACTTAAAGTAAGACAATCTGTTTTTTCTACTACTCCTGTGCTTTGGTCACAACCTTTTGTGTATTCAAAAGTTTTTCAGCTTCCTATAATGTGAGAATGATTAGTATAGAAACATCTCTAAATACTGTAAAATTTAAAGAGGACCCTGAGATCCTAATGACTAATAAAGTTTATGAAAGAATATGTATTTCTCCTTCCTCTGAAAGTGAAATTGTGTACATATCAGTTGCCAGATTGAAGACACTGAAAGTCACTCGCAAAGTATACATGTCTAGGCAGGGACAATGAGAGTATTTTTCTGCATGACCTACCGCAAATATATCAAGCTGTGGCCTGGACACTATTGCTATAGCCGCTAAATTAATTAAATCTCTGCAGTCATGCTATTTTGTGAGGTTTTCCTGGAGTAGCCAAAAGTGTGACACTTGCTGAAATAATCCACTCTGTCTAGGAGAATGCTTCTCTACCGAGGCATGCAGTGTGACAGAAACAGCCAAACAGTGCTTACTCTCCCTGCAAGTCATGCAAAAGTTTGAGTGCTTTGGAATGATTAAAAAAAGAAGCAGAACTACATGTTATCGGGGGAGATAAATGCAAGTGTCAGAGAAAGTAATCTTCATCTGAGCAGCTGCAAAAATATCATGAATGAGCATCTTAGCTACAAACAATTGGAACTTCAGTAGCCCACTACTGGAGGACTGATGGGGTATTAGCAATGCCAGCTGTCGAGCTAATCCATATTACACTCTGCATCCCCACACTACTATCAAATCCAATTAAAGTGAGACACATGATCTTTCATTTCTAGCTAGAAGAACTGTATTTATAAAACGACAATGCATTGTTAAAATGTTCTTAACTTTACAAACTAGGAAACTGATAAATAGAAATATCATCTCCATGGCTTAATCCATCAAATAGAACAACAGCTTGTTCTTCTGCTACTTAGCAGTGTGAATTTCCCACATCACAGAATGACAGAATCACATCCACTGTCATTTTCTGGTTGTGATAAGTGTTCAGTACCTCAAAAAAAGAAAAAAAGGTACCACTCCAGTAATTACCCACCTCCACACACTTTATATCTGCTTCTTTATTACAGGAACACTCAGACCTCAGCTTGTTCAAGCCCATATACAAAGATGTCATTTGCATAAACAAGTTACTCGGGCACATTATGAACACAGTGCCTCATTCGACTTAGCTTCTTCTCTGACACTGCTAAAAAGCAAAGAGCTAGGGATCACTCTGAGGCTGAGGCTTTACATCTGCAGAGATGAAAAAGGGGTCCAAAAGTGCCACCACACTGGAAGTCATAATGTAGATGAAGAGAAGGCTCAAATAGTAAGTAAGCTGAAGAGCAATCAGAAACTTTATGTTGCCTCCTAAGTCGAGAGCTGAGATAAAGATGAAAGTATGATGCATTAGAAAAAGTACTCTGAGGATACATTTATTCTCATAAATTAAATGTGCCTGGGACTGTTAGTCTGAGTCTGAGTCTGCACTGATGCAAATCACTTCAGCCTCCATAATCATAACAACCTCTATACATAGTAGCCCCCCAGATAGGCCAGTAACACTTGAATTTTAAATCCTGCCCTATTCTAACTTCTGAAAGGTGACCAGAGACTGTAAGGATGCTGTCTGGACTGAGCAACAGGTAAGTCAGGAGCCATACTGGCAGTTTTACAGTGTAGGTGAAGTGAGTGGAAAAGATGGGTATAAATTGTATCACCTTCTTTTCCATATAAATTTTATTATTTTTTCTAGATCAGATCTCTCCCAATTTTCGTAACTCTCCTCTCTTTCCACACAGAATCTTTCTTTTTTTGTTCTGCACCTATGACAATATTCAGTCATTCCTTCCAGTTCCATTCCATGTTCTTCAAGCCATTTAAGTTTCATTTAAATATCAAAAAAGCAGAAACAGCTTGAAATTTTACTAAAAGCCCTCTTAAAACTCACGAAAGACTGGTTATGTCACTGACCTAGAAAACTTTGTCTGGAATTATGCTCCAGCTGTGATACCCTGACATAAAGAAGTTCTCAAAAGCAGGAGATATCCAAGGCATAAATATAAATATTCATTTTTTAGGACAACACTGTAAAGTGTTTTATGTCCTATGTTTCATCTTACACTGGGAGCCAATGACAACAGGACATTTATCAGAATCATTTCTTAAATTTATGGAGTGTTTGAGGAATTTCCTACATGAAGTGTCGGAAATAGTGCAAATATTGTAATAAAGGTAAATAGTGTGGTATGGAAAAAAACAATTTTTTATATTGCCAAAGGTTTTTGCATATTTATAGCAATCAGAAAGAGGCCATATTTTATGTATAATCTCAGTGGAACCTTGATCCCACTATAACATATGGGAACTTTGCCAGTAGCTTCTGGGGGGACCAAGATTTTTATGAAATATTCATTGTCTAACTTACTAGTGGAAACAATGTGTACATAACTGATTTTTAGGTACATCTCAAAGTGTAAAGAATAGAAAATCCATAGAACTGTAGAGATGAATGTCAGAAGGAATCATTAGGCTAAATGTTGTATGTACTTCTAAGACCACATGTAAAATAAGTCATGCAGACCATTATGAATCTATACAAGCACTCTCTATAAGTCTCTTGCAGGTATATTATACTTTCATATGGGAATGTAAGAACTAGAGAGGACATGGAATCTCTGTCCTTGTAGTATTTCAAAACACAACTGGGCAAGGCCTTCAGCAGCCCAGTCCAACTTTGAACTTAGCCTTCCTTTGAGCAGAGGTCCTTTCCAAACTTTTTAGTTTGTTTGCTTGTTTTGGTTTTAAAATATTTATTATTATTATTATTATTATTATTAT
>NW_010198191.1:52399-64031 GCF_000695765.1 Mesitornis unicolor | reverse complement strand
GGTGGGGCGGAGAGGGAGGGAGGAAGAAGGGTGGGTGCTTACAGCCTCCGCCCCCTCGGGTCGCACTGCACTGCACTGCCCTGCCCTACCGAGCTGCAGGCGGTGGCCGCGGCAGCGATCGCTCCCAGCAGGGCTGGGGACGAGACCGAGGGTGGCGGCGGCCTCCGCCTGGGTGCGTTTCCCAGTGTCCATGGCGCCTTCCGTTTCCAACTGCGGATTTTCTGCCGAAAAACTTGGGCCGTGGGTGGGAAAGCCCCCGTGGGCCACTGACGGGAGTGCTGGTGCTTCAGGCCTCTTCGGTGCTTCGCTGGTTGTTTTTGGGCAGTCGGTGCCGTAGTTGCTATAAACCCACTCATAATCGGCTCAGACCTGCGAGCCCTTCCCCCTGTCCCTCTCCTGTTTCAATGGTGAAGCTTCTAGCAGTAACTTAATGACTTACGTCCATTCTTATTTTTTTATGACGTGCTAAAGTCATGAATGTGGTAATAAACCTGTGATTAATAAAGACTGCTGTCTAGTGAAAGGTTTGAGGTACTCCTCATGATCCCACGACTGAGAGTAAACACAAGTCAGGTGGAAATGAACAGCTCAGGGTGAAAGCTGACTTTATTTTTGAGATGCATCCCTGCAAATGATTTGTGCTGAAGTCTCCTGGAAAAAGCCTGCCAGCTGCAGGACAGCTGTTTGTCACGTGAACTGCGCTGTCTTTTAGGAGGCTGTTACTTCGTTGGATCCTGTGGTGTTCCAGCTTGGACATTAAGTCTGAGAAAGCTTTTGGTGATTTCTGTTAGTCTTTGGGAGGTATAGGCATCCAGGGTGTTGTGGTGTAAAACCTGTGTGCTGTAAGTCTCTGCTTGAGATCATAATGAAAAAGCCCTTGTGAGGCAGGCCAGTTTTTGTTGCCATTTATTAATTAATAGAAAACTGGTTCCCTGTTATTTAAAACACACTTAAAATTCGGTGAAAAATACTGAAAGTAAAATAAAATAATGCCAAGACTGCTCCTGATGTTGTGAAGTTAATGCTTCTCCAACTCCACTGTTTAAATCTGAAGGGCACAGTTATTTTCTCCTTTCCCATGAGAGCTGATACAGAGGCCTTTATTATAAGTAAGAGCAGCAGGTCAGAACAGTCAGTGTGAGGAGTTTCTGACAGTTGCTTAAATAATAGGCTTTTATTTGTATCAAATACTGGAAAGATTGTATCTTGTGGAAAAGAGAACCTAAATACCAATGTGAATGACTTGGGAAAGAGAAACAACTGCTGTTTCCCAACCTTTCCTCCACTTAAATTGTAAATGTTGGTTATTTGTAGCTTTCATGTAATTTGAACAGCTCCCATAAAAAATTTTTTTACAGTTTCCCCTTCTTAAAGGGCCGTGTAAAGTGTAACAAGTGAAGATACCAAGCATAGTAATGTGTAGAAATGCAGCTTCCCAGCTCTGGTGTGGCATGACACTTGTCTTTAATAAAAAATGCTAAAGTTAATTCACAGTTTAGGAGGAAAGAAAGCTGAATGGTTGTTGAGCGATACTGTAGCTACTGGAAACAGAATGTAGTTCTTCTTTCTGACTTCTAACTCCTCACATTTGTCTGGGGTCTTCCCCTCATCCTCCCTGTTTTTTTGGTTTTGTTTTGGGTTTTTTAATGCGTTATGTGTATTGGTAGGTAATATCTTCCTGGACTGTGGCTTCTAATCATGACTTAAAGGTTTTGCCAATTGAAGAGCTACCAAATGTCAGCCAGGCAGTTTCTTCTTGACTCAGTTTTCTGATAAGGCATTATTTTATTTGCTTGGAGAATCTGAGTGGGTTGCAGTAGTGAGGACTGGCCTATTGTTTTGTTCCATCTTTGCTTTCAGGCCTGTTTTTTTTTTTTTCTTGCAGTGTTGGAATGAAGGATGTGTGGTGAGTTGATCCTGGCTGGCCACCAGGTACCTCTGTCACTCCCCACCTCAGCTGGACAGCAGAGAGAAAATATAACAAATGGCTCATGGATCGAGATAAGGACAAGGAGAACACTCAGCAATTACCATCGTGGGAAAAACAGACAGGACTTGGGGAAATTAATTTAGTTTATTACCAATCAAATCAGAATAGTATTATGAGAAATAAACCCAAATCTTAAAACACCTTCTCCCTACCACTCCTTTTTTCTAGGGCTCAACTTTCCTCCCAGTTTCACTACCTTGTACCCCAGAGCAGTGCAGGGGGTTGGGAAATGGGGGTTGTGGTCAGCTCGTCACACGTTGTTTCTGCTGCTCCTTCTTCCTCGGGAGGACTCCTCACACTCTTGCCCTCCTCCAGTGTGGGGTCCCTCTCACAAGGGACAGTCATCCACAGACTTTTTCGATGTGAGACCCTTCTACAGGGTGCAGTCCTTCAGGAACAGGCTGCTCCAGCATGGGGTCCCCACAGGGTCACAAGTTCTGCCAGCAAACCTGCTCCAGTGTGGGCTCTTTTCTCCACGGGGCCACAGGTCCTGCCAGGAGCTTGCTCTAATATGAGATCTCCGTGGGGTCACAGCCTCCTTTGGGCTTCCACTTGCTCCAGTGTGGGGTCCCCCATGGGCTGCAGGTGGATCTCTGCTCCTCTGTTAACCTCCATGGGCTGCAGGGCACAGCCACCTCACCATGGCCTTCACCACAGGCTGCAGGGGAATCTCTGTCCAGTGCCTGGAGCAGCTCCTCCCCCTGCTTCTTCATTGGTCCTGGTGTCTGCTGAGCTGTTTCTCTCACATATCCTCACTCCTCTCTCCAGTTGCTGTTGCACAGGTTTCTTTCCCCCTCTTCTTAACCATGGTATCACAGAGGTCCTACCACTGTCACCGATTGTCTTGGCTGGCAGCAGGTCTGTCTTGAAGCCGATAGGCATTGCCTCTATGGGACAGAGTGAAAGCTTCTAGCATCTTCTCACATAAGCCAACCCTGTAGCCCCCCTGCTAACAAAACTGTGCTGTGCAAACCCAATACAGGGCACTTGGGTAGTCATTGTTGCTTTTGAAGGTTTTCTTTCAGCCCACACTGCAGAAGATCTTAATACAGCAGTCTGGTACATTTGCTTTACCCATTTTAAGTATAGCATCAAGTTTTCTTCCTTCTTTTGGAGCATGGATTTGATGCTTCTGATGCTTTCTGACTGCAATCTGGAAGGCAGGCAGGTGGTCAAAAAAACTTTGATAGTAATAGATGTCTGTAAATATGAAAGGCAGGAGCTTTAAACAAAATAGTTAATGATGAAGTAAGCTTGATGAGATCTGGTGAATCTTAGCAGAAAGGATCCCAATCCTCAAAACAATAATGCTTTATTATGGATTCTTCCTTTGAAAAACGGTTGTATTTTTGTTCCTAGTGTTTGACTATGCTTTGCAAAGCTGCATGTGCTTGAGCTAAGAGCACAGTTTTTGGAAAAAAGGTTGAGAGCACAGTAGTAGAATTATAGTCCTTGGGATTGTAAACCATACCATGCTCAATCCCACCTATCCCATAATTTAAGGTTACTCTGCAAGTGAGTCTTGGGTGCTCCTAACAGGGATTGTTTATGACTGTTAACTAATTTTTTAGTCATGTTTTGCACCAGTGTTTTCTAATGTAGTAATATATTGTTTTGAACCAAATTAAATGGCTAAATTTACCTTTCACACAGGGCAAACTCAGAAGATGAATCTCTTCCAGTCCATAACAAGTGCCTTGGACAATGTTTTAGCCAAAGATCCGACTGCAGGTATACTAAACATGTTAGTGTGCTTTTGCTTTGTATAAACTGCATTTTGTTCTGCCTATTTGTGTGCAATATTAAATGCATTTCTCTCTCGTCTTTAAAGTTTTCTATTAAGTTATGTCTACACTTTGATCTCAAACTAAACTTAAAAATGTGTTATATTAACCTATTATTAATGGATTGCGTGGTCTAAGATGCAGTGGTGTTTTCTCTACTAGTTGGGTGTATTTTGCTTGGAAGTTGGGACAGAACAGATACATTGCTTAACGTGCTTCTGGTATTACTGATGTGAACTGTGCTTAGGGTCAGCTTGAGTCCCACCAGTAGGTAGAGGAGGTTTTAATATTCCTTTCCAGCTTTACTGATTTCTGCTCATCATTGCACATAGGCCATGTAAGATTTTTCTAGGCTTTTGCAGTCTGGATAACTTGTACCTTTGAAGAAGCTGGTTCATCATAGCTTCATTTAAAAGAGTAAATCTAAACTCTTTTGCACAAAACTATTTACAACACTTCTAGTTCTTGTACATAACAGGAGGTTTATTGCTTCTGTTGTCATAACAAAGGCGTGATGATGGCCAGCTCTCTGAAAGATGTGTTTAATGTCATGAGCACAGCTGCAAAAGCTGTGTGATCATGTGAAATTTTGGCTTTTCTTTTTAGTGTTTTAGTAATTCTTTTTGGCACTGCTTGAACTGCTGCTCAACTTGAGGTCTGACTAATGGTCTGATCTGTCAGGACAAATTCCATGTTGTCCATCCAGTGCTTTGTCTGTCTACATTCCCTCTCAGTCTGAATTATAATCACCTTTATTAAATTAAACTTAGGCAACTAAAGGTAAATTAGTGCCAAGAACAGATTTTAGCACCATTTCTGTAAATTCACCTGTATAAAAGTAAGTAGAGAGTTAGTCCAGAAGGAACCTAAGCTCGTACGTCATCTTCAGCCTTTTAGTTGCTCTAAGGTTCCAGTCTTACTCCTCAGCTTTGCAAAGGAGCTATGCAAAGCCCTTTGCAAGACCACGTTGGAGATCTACAGTCTGGATATGTGAGTTGTCAGTATTACCCTACTTACTGAATTAATTAGTACTTCTTGCAGTGAAAGCATGTCCTTCATATGTTTTCAGTTGTAGAGGAATTGAGCAACCGCTGTTTAAATAGTGGAAATCCTCATACTTGTGTTGATGAGTATTAGAATCTGTCCAGGAAAATATTTTCAGTGGCTGAACGGAATGAGTAAATCCACACAAGTTTGCTGATAGCAGGATTAAATGGGATTTTTTTATTATTTTTTTTTAATGCCAGCTGGCTCAAAAGTGAGTAGCCATATGGTAATGGAAAGGCCTTACAAAGATTTTTAAGAACATCAAAAAAGCAAAGAATTTAATATCAAAAATAAATTGGAGAGATGATCTGGGGACATACTTAAAACAAACTCCATGATGCCATTGGTTTTACATCGATATAGAAGTTATTTTTGTTAAGTGCCATCATTAAAATGATTGTCAGCAATGTTGTACTGTTCTTATTTTTCAGTAATATTTGGTGAAGATGTGGCCTTTGGTGGAGTCTTCAGGTGTACAGTTGGCTTACGGGACAAATATGGTAAATTACCTTTTAATCTGACATTATTTTAATATTTTCCATATTTTCATATTAGCATCCCTCGTGTTTTGTACTTCTATGTGGTTTGTGGGAGGAGAGAAGAACATGTGGGAGAGAAGCGTGATAAATGGACTTCTGTTTTCCTTTCTGTGTTTGGAAACAGAAAAGGGTTTTAATGTGTTACCATTTATGTGAGCTTTCAAAGCTTTTGCAACTCACTGACATAATTTCAGGTATCTTCTATTTCTTCTACTAACTTTACCAATATAACTTCTTTTTTTATAACTGCAGTTGGACCAGATATTTATAATCTCCACTGAATTACTGTAATCAAATTAAAGCCTCTTAGCAATACATGGTGATGCTTTTTAGTCTTACCTATCAAGAACTGTGAAGAAATTACACTAAAATGGATTTAAACTCTTTGTTAAATATAGTCTTTTCTAGCAAGACCTGGAGAGCCAATATAGAAATGCTGTGTTGTAGCTATGCTTCATCTAGAGTGTGATGGGCTTTTTTGTTTGGGACACTCATGTGAAGTTATTCAGAGAAATGGTATAACCTTTGTCTTAAAAAAACTTAGAAGTTGTCTTTATCATTAGATAGGAAAAACAGGTTTGCAAAAGCATTTGAAAAATAAGATGGTACTTAATCATCTTATGCATCAGAGAGTTCAGGTTAGTTCAGTGGAAGAGGAAAAACAGTTACTTGCCAGAACAAAATTTTTGCTAAACTTATTTTTTAAAGTAAGCTTTAAATAGAGATTTTCTTTAAAACTTGCAGAAGCTTTAAAAAATGTATTGTCATCTGTGATTTAAATTAATCTGCATAGTGTGTTTCTTTTGGAAGAAACTTAGTTCCGCTATTTCTGGGGGACAGTTTCCTACAGATGAGTATCAGTGGCTTCCAAGAAGGGTGGGGGGAAGGAAAGGACTTTATTTAAGACCGTATGTCGTTGCACAAGCATAAAGTGTTGTGTTCACAGTTCTGGATTGATAGAATTTAACCACCTACTTAGTGATACCTGGTTAACAAATCTGGAGGACTTTTCAAAGTCCTTCACAGCTCTTCTGATTAAGTTTCTTCTTTTGGTTATCCGTTTGGTGTGGCTTCATTAAATAGTTATTTTGCTGTGAGAAGTGCTGTTACTGGAATGCTAAAAAAAAGCATCGATTCATATGGCATGCTAGTACATAGCAGTTCACAGGATTTGGAAAGTGGTTGTGGATACAGTAACCTGATAGCTATTAATTTGCCAGTTGCTGTCTTCCCTACTGGGCTATTAAACAGAATAAAAGGTTATAAAATATTGAGTTTCAGCAGCTTGATTTCTTCAAGGCACAAAGATGACTGGGACCACTTGCAGCCAGCGATTTAATCCATTTTGTTTTCCTCATTTGGAGAGCATAAGAGACAACATGAGAAATTGTGGAAGTACCTGTATGAACGTTGAACAAGGGCTAATGAAAGCTAGTGTTGTCATTTGATCCAAAAGGGTACTAAACTCTTTATGGTGAATAGGAGTGTAGATTTGCTGAGGAAAATCTAAGTAGAGTGTTCTTGTTTCTTGTGATTGTAAAAGAAAATGGGTGGGTACATAAAGTGCTGGTGAAATCAAATTAATGAGGTAGGAAACTATCTTTTCACATTCATTCAAACCACGGCAAAGATAGTATTTGCTAGAGGAAAAGTGTGTTAGCTGGAAGGGAAGGAGACATTTGGAAAACTTTGTTGTCTTCCTACTTGAAGAAAAAAAAAAGCTGGTCTTACAGATTAATTATAGAAAGATCTTCCTAAGATCCATTTGTCTTGCAGATTGAGATGTAGGTCTGGGTGAGAAGTGAACTGAAGATATTGAAAGTGATTGAGAGAGAAGAGAGTGGAGAAGGCATGACAGGAAAAATAAATATAGTTCTTTATGGAGCTGATGAGGTGCCCATAAGTAAATGAAGGCAATATCTGAAATATAAATCTGGACAGAAATAGAAGTCTGAAGATAAAAAGTGAATTTGGGAGTCATAAACTTAATGGTAATTCAGCTTTGTAAGGAAGATAAGGTGACACAGGTAACTTCTGGCTTCTTTCTTCACTAAGTAGTAAAATCCTGTAGAAAATGGACTGTGGCTGAAGAAGGAATGGTAAAGATCACACAGAATCACAGCATGTTAGGAGTTGGAAGGGACCTCTGAAGATCATCCAGTCCAACCCCTGCCAAAGCAGGATCATCCAGAGTAGGTCACACAGGAACACGTCCAGGTGGGTCTTGAATGTATCCAGAGAAGGAGACTCCACAACCTCTCTGGGCAGCCTGGGCCATGCTCTGTAACCCTTACAGTAAAAAAGTTTTTCCTCATGTTCAGGTTGAACCTCCTATGCTCCAGCTTGGTCCCATTGCCCCTTGTCCTGTCATTGGACATCAGAGAGAAGAGCCTGGCTCCTTCCTTCTGACACTCGCCCTTTACAAATTGATCCCCATGAATGAGGTCACCCCTCAGTCTCCTCTTCTCCAAGCTAAAGAGACCCAGCTCCCTCAGCCGCTCCTCATAAGGGAGATGCTCCACTCCCTCCATCATCTTTGTGGCTCTGCGCTGGACTCTTTAAAGCAATTCCCTGTCCTTCTTGAACTGAGGGGCCCAGAACTGGACACAATATTCCAGATGTGGTCTCACCAGGGCAGAGTAGAGGGGAAGGAGAACCTCACTAACCTACCACCACACCCCTCCTGATACACCCCAGGATGCCATTGGCCTTCTTGGCCAATGAACTAGAATGAATTAGATGAACTAGAGGACGTTCTGTAAATGTAGTTGTGATGCTGAGGAGAACCAGGAAAGATTGAAAGCACAAAAATTGAAGGAATCCAAAATTTTGAGGGGTGTATATCTCTCTTATCAGTGTTGTCTTAGAGATTACATGAGTTCTGAGTGCAGTGCTTGTTTTATGCAAGGACTGGAGTCCATGTAGTCAGGAGGAATTCCAGACAGTTGATGAAAAAGCAACCTCATAGATCTTAGCTGTATGAGGAAGATTACATACACTCACTGACTCTTCTTTCCCATTCCCCTCCTGCATTTACCATCAACATAGTAATAGGAGATACAAGGGATATCATATGAGGTTGTTTCTCTGTGTATGTAAAACATGAAGGAATCAATGTGGTTTCTCCTCTCCTGAAAGAGGAAGATTGTGTAGTTCTTTTTCCCCATAAAGAATCAAAATCACTAGGTGGCAGTCTATGCTTATAAGTAGTTATTTTGAAACAAATTGGTAGTTCCTTTTTAAACACTTTTATAGAGGTCAAGGTCTAAATGTCACCTAATATAGTAGGAAGAATTGAATGTATTAGATCTCAGTAGTAGTACTATACAGATGTTGGTTGCTATCCAGACTGTTACTGAAGTCTCTCTGGAGAGACAGAGAAGAAATTTGTCTTTAGAATAAATCTGTCATCAAATCTGAAACCTTTTTTTGCCAGGAAAGCCATTTAAGACTGAGTGTAGAATAATGTAATACAAGCACAGCTAGAGACCTATACTAATAAGTCAAACTCATTGACCTGGTAAGGAAGTAAATCCTAATTTTTGGTCGGATGAATTTTTGACATCCTGCAAAGAATTTTGTTTGAAAATGTTTAATTGAGGAATTGTATGTAGACAAGTCAGTATGTGGAAGTTTCTTTTCCACCATAGCTATGGCTGAGGATGGTATGCTTTTTTCTGTACATTTTACGTCAACATCCGAAATAGGCAATTCCAGTTTTCTGGCATCACTTTGCTGCTCATGTTCCTTCTGTTGGTGTTAGTATGTTTTACGTTAACTGAATGCTTAGAAATATTACTGTATAATCCTGCTTCCTGATAATGAGTAGACTCCCTGAATTTTTTAATGTGGAGAGTTCCTTTCAGATAAGGGAAGGGAAATAAGCCTTGTACAGATTTCTTTTTTCCTTTGTATATTCTTATTTTTTGTCTCCTTCCTCATCACCCCCTGCCAGGTTTTGATTGTCACAGTTTTGCAGAGGTTGCATACTATAACCTGTAGAGTATCTTTATTGAAGCAATGAGTTTCTGCTGTCCTGTAGTCCTGCTGTCTGGAGATGTTTCCTGTCTCTAGAGCACAGATGTAAACTGCATGACTGATAGCTCGCTTCCCTGCCTACTGTATTTTTGTAGCCTAGGTAATGTGTGCAAACATTTTTTTTTGCTTTTAAAGGCAAGAACATTATTATTTTGGTCTTTTGGAGAAAGTGCTATCTGAATGAAAAAGCTGTACATTTGTCTTTAAGCCTGCAGATGGATTCGAAGCAGTGGAGTGTGAATACCTGGGTCCTATTGCTCTGCCTGAAGTGTGAAATAAAGTTGCAGCATGTAACGATCAGTATCATCCACATGGCAAAAATATACAGAGATCTGAGGTAGGGCTTAGATGACAGGAGGTAAATAAATGGTAGGAAGAAATAGAGGATAAGGTGAAAACGGAGGAAGTGGACAGGAGTAAAGACTGAGAAACAAGAGTGGATAAGATAGTGATTGGCAAGGAAGGCTGCTCAGAAGAATGCCAGAGCAGGGTTTTTTTTGGGTGACTCCAAAAAAAGCCCCATCTACCCTACTGTGACCAAAAGTGAATTTGAGATTATATAAACAGAAGAAGTGAACTATATATAAGACTTTTCTTGAATACTGTCTCTGCTGTCCTCTAAACACTTGCAGCTCGAGGGCTTCCTTATCTACAAGTGCCTCTGTGCAGCCTCAGTAGAGGTTTGTCTTTAATACCATTCCTGTCTGTGCTTGAAGGGAGGCTCTAATGTGCACTTAGAGCCATGTCAAAAACTTGTCCTTTGCGAGGGGAAGGATCAAGAGCCTTCTGACTGTTTCAAAGATTGATATCTTGAGACTGTGGGATAGGATCAGTCCTGGCTCAGAGCTCTGAGAATTTGCCAGAAGGGAGATTGGCTTGGCAGGTCTTTCCCCATAGTAGTGCTTTAGGGAGACTGAGGGGTTTTTTTGTGTTCACTTTATGAGATTTGGGGAGGTGGTAAACTGAACTCACACAGGTTTTTTTTTAAAATTGAAGAATTGAATACATTTAAAAAATTGGGATCTGGATTGAGTTATTGGCCATGTTTGTTATTTCTAAGTAACATACATTTTTAGTAATTCATGCCTCTGTGCTAACAAATATTTATATGCAGGCTTTTTGATACCACAGTTGTCCATAGGTCTCAGGGTTACATGCAGATGTCTTTCACACAGGTGCAGGTGTTTGTACATTTGTGTTTGGATAATATGTTCCAGTGAAGTTATGTTTCACTCAAAAGCTGGAAAGTTATGATGCTTTTCTAAATGTTTGCATTACAGAGAGGAAGTGTGACCTGGTAAGGAGACTTGAAAGGCCAGAACTTAGTTTTTCTTGTTCAAGGTGTGGCCTCATCAGTGCCGAGTACAGGGACACAAGCGCTTCCCTGCTCCTGCTGGCCACACTATTCCTAATACAAGCAAAGATGCTGTTGGCCTTCTTGGCCACCTGGGCACTGCTGGCTCATGTTCAGCTGCTGTTGACCAACACCCCCAGATCCTTTTCTGCCTGGCAGCTCCAGCCGCTCCTCCCCAAGGCTTTAGCCCTGCATGGGGTTGTTGTGACCCAAGTGCAGGACCTGACACTTGGCCTTGTTGAACCTCATGCAGTTGGTTTTGGCCCATCCATCCAGCCTGTCCAGGTCCCTGTAATTGTAGATGAGGGTTTTTTTAATTTTCAGTAGGGAATAATTGAATATTGCTATTTTAGTTCACTTGCAATTATTTGGAAATGTGTAGAATGTGAATGAGAATTTTTATTTCAAAGATTATCTCCGTTCCTGGAGGATGCCACTGTGGTGACTCCCACCAGAAATGAGTGTTTGCCCAGGGGAGAAGAGACTTGGCCTCAGTTCTGTCGCTCAAGAGTTCTTTACTCGCACCCAAAAGAGTTGACTGATCAAAGCTGATCTCTGTGGAGATGCAGCAGAAATGGTTTTGTCAGCAGTTCTTTTGAAACATTTTGGAATGAATTTGTCTTTTGTTCATGTGATTAATTTGTCACTGTTTGGGATCCTCTGCGTGATAGCAGAGCAGACAAGAGGAATACGGGTTTCCTTCTTTCCGGATTAATGTCCCATCAGCAGTTGGAGGATCTTTCACCCATGGCTTTAATTTCTGGTTTCTTTTAGCTATTCTGTCTGGTCTCTGTTATTGCTGCCCTCTCTTTTTGTTCATCAGCGCTCACAGAGATGTACTGCCCACAGCAGCTTATGGTGCTCTTGTACACAGTCAGTT
>NW_010198191.1:27319-52368 GCF_000695765.1 Mesitornis unicolor | reverse complement strand
TCCGAAGGTTTCTGTGCATCATTGCTAATCTGTTCTGGAGTGGTGTTGACTGTCACTTTGTGGCCCTCAGTCCTTTTGCTTGTAATCGCTTCTTTTCCAGATGCACACTCGATACAATGAAACTCGGTAGGAACAACTGTGTGTCACTTCTATATGCAGGATAAAACAAAATCAATCTCGGATAATTTCCTTTCAGGTAATTCTGAATTACATACGTTGCTAGAGACATTCATACATGCAGACACTAGTAAGTGAGGAGTAAGCAGCTTCATTTTCCTCCATTTTTCATAGCTAAAATGTGGAGTAGAAAGGGTGCAATAAGTATGCACATGTCACTTGAAATGTAATTATTTTCTTGCCTTATTCTTTTCAAGTATATAGGCTTGTTTTATAAATAACCCTTCCTATGCATTATTATTGCGATGCAGCTAAAAGCTTAGATAAAGTTGGTAGGATTTTTTTTCTTCATAACCATATTTAAAAAAAAAGTGTGAAATAGATGGGGAACAGATTGTGAACAGTAATTAGTGTGTGTTCAATTGGTCCAGGATATTATCTTGCAAATTGGAAAATCACAGAAGAAAAGGAAAATCAAGAGAAGAAATAACACTTGTATTGGATCCTGTGAGGATGGGGGTAGTTGAATCAAAGATTTCCCCTGTGGAAAATTTCAGACATCAAAAAGCAAGTGACTGAACTGCGTATGAAACCACAGTTATAGCAAGAAAATAACATCCTGATGTCAGGATGACCCAGCCACATTAGCAATCAGCTGGATGCTTTAAAAATGATTTTATTTATCACTTCCATATTTGTTTTCCTTTACTTTCTGCCTGCCTTACAGTATTGGATCCCTGAAGCACAGGGTATGTTTTGGGACAGATCAGCTGACAAAGGCTGTTTGTAGCCTTCAGTGGTGGAGATTCTCTGGCTTCCCTGCACACATGGTCTCAGGGCAGTATTATTTTTATGGTTTCAAGCTTTTTCTTCATGATCAGTTTTCTCTAGACTTGGCTGCAGCTGAAAGATGTGGGCCATCCAAAGCTGGATACATTAATCTGGGTCTTTCTGAGTAAAACCTGGTTGCTTCCATCAACAGAAAGCTGTATCTCGTGATAATGCTCTCTTGTCTTGCAGCAATGATGTTTATTTCCAATGTCTGATCCTCTGTAAGCCCTGGTTGTTATTCTGTGGAGATTATGTCTAAGGTGTAAACACCCGTGTGAGTTTTCAGGGAACACTTCATTCTCAGTAAATCAATCATTTGTTTGTAGTCCAGTAAAATAATTTGGGAGTTTTTGTTTATTTGGCCAGGAGGTGGCTGTGCTTAGCCATGCCCAAGGGACACCAGCCTTCTGAAAATGATGGCAGTCTTTCTTTGAAGAAAAGTGTTTACTTGAACACAGGCTTAGTTAGTGAGTGTGAGCTGCAGAAAACTGAAGGCGAGTTCTGTGTTTAAGTTCAACGCCTATGAGGGAAACCATGGGTGAGAAGATAAGGTATCACATGTGGTAGAATGAAATAGTTCATAATTTTTGACAGTGGACTTAAGCTGAGGGTGGAATATTTGTATCCAGAGTTAAAAATGGCTTCTTGTTCTGTGCAGATTGAGTAAAACCTGAGTAGTCTGGAATTTGGGTAGCCTTGTTTCTTTGTGGGTGAGTTTAAGTGCAGAATTCTGCAGTTTGCTTGCCTGGTTTTTCCAGAGCAGCTTGGCAAGGTCTGGATTTTGTTCTGATTTGTATAAATGTCTTTGAACAGTAACATCTGGAGAACGTGTTCCAGACTCATTACACAATAGTACATTTTGTTCATTTTCATCTTAAATAGCCAATTCTTTTCTTAAGGTTTACAGTTAGAAAAAAAAGTTATTTGAGAAATTGATACAATGTAGTATGTCCTTTTACACTGTATCTGTGGGATACTGAGATAAATCAGTCTGTGTCAGAGCTAAATAGAATTTAGTTTAGTTTAGTTTTTATTTTTAGTTGTTCTGATATTGTACCTGCTGTGAAAACAATCTTTTGTTTGTTTGGGGCTTACTAATATGTTCCTTTTTATATGTTGTAAACCTGTTTGAGGGGAGGGAAAAATAAGGAATATACTTTTTAATATAGAACTTGATACTCAATGCAAAGCTTAAGAAAGCTGTTCTAACACATTTTAAACATACTTTTTTGCCCAGCAATGTATTTTGAAATACGTGCTGCTGAAGTCCATAAAAATGGAATTTTCCACTTCAGGAAATACTTGCAGTGAAACATTTAAAAGTAATGTCTTAGTAGTACAGCGTCAAAGAGGATGAAACTTTATGTATTAAAGACACAAGATGGAAGTGATGAGCATAATGAGTATTCACAGTCTGTATTAATACAAGTCTGCAAGCACAGTTCTTGTGTCTTTTAGATGTCAATCTTTGTATCTTTACAATTTCTTAGGTGGAATTTAGGGATTATCAATTTATTTGGTGAGTCCTGTGATCAGTATGTGCTCTGCTTCATTTGTACTCCTCAAGTGAGACTAATTTAGTATGTCTGCTCTTTTTTCTACCCCTGAGGCTGGTGATAAGAGCGTGGTAATTATCACCCCTTCGGTTTAAGAAGGTGCTGCGGACTTCATTACAGGGAGTAAAACACTCAGAGTTTTCTTGGAAGTAATTTGCTGGAAGCCTTGAAGGATCAAAAAGATCCAGACTGCCATCAAAGTCCAGTCAATTGCCTAAGCAGCTTTGCAGCAGGAGCACTTTGAGGAGCAGGTTAATCTTAATTTAACTTGGTTCAGAGCCATCTCCCAGTGACCAGGCTGACATAACACGCTGGTCATTTATGATAAAAGATGTCCTTTCTTTTTAATTTGTAGAAACATTACATCCTCAAAACCTGGCAAAGAGTTTTCACACTTGTGTGGAAGCACCAAGTATAGATAAATTTATTGTTTTTTTTTCCTCATGCTTTGCATTATCAAGGGACAGTGAGTTACAAGTGAGATTCATAAGGTGAAAATACTGCAGATTACTGGTTATTCAGCACTTTGCTCCTGAGTACTTTTTAGCAGCATTAGATCATTGCTTTTTGTGTTGAGCATAGTTGCTTCACAATTTAAGGTAGATCCAACGTGCTTTCAAATTTACTATAAAGTATTA
Source organism: Mesitornis unicolor (assembly GCF_000695765.1). NCBI lineage: Eukaryota > Metazoa > Chordata > Aves > Mesitornithiformes > Mesitornithidae > Mesitornis > Mesitornis unicolor. Next base: position 49,226 of record NW_010198191.1, on the reverse strand, counting down.
CTATATTATTATAGTATTACTATAAAGAGTGTGGGAGAGGTTGCCTTGTATTTGACACAGTTTTGCTTATTCCGTGGTTTGTCATCCAGATACTGTACCCAGCTTGTTACAACAGAATTTTCATTAACATGTTGCAATACTTAACTTTGGGGACTGTTACGTGTTCTCCTGTTGGGCCTCTTGTCATATCATGTTGCAGATAGTGTGAAAACGCATGGAACTGGCCTAGGCCTCTTAAATAGAGCTGATGTATTGTCCCTTGGTTATAGCCACATATAAGCATTTGGTAGATGTCAATTTTAGAGTGTGTTTTTGCAAGTAAGCATTCTGTCATCTGGTATAGCTTCACACATCTAACTTTATAGTCAGTTATGTTTCCTGCAAGTGTGCTTCTCACACAGCAAAATTTCTTTGTGGTTGAACAAGGAGTGTTATTAATCATAGCTGGAGGAACACTTGAATGCCTTGGTGCAGTATAGGCATCGTCCTTTTTTTCTTTCAGGCTGATATTTGGCTATGTGAGCCAGATGATTGGAAAGAATTCGATGTGGAGTGGGCTACCTGCATCATCGTCATTAAAAACAAATTCTGGTGAGCAAATCTGCCACTTTGATGTGAGCTGTTTATGGAGTGTTTTTCTAACAGTGTGGAGCTGCATCAGTGCTATTTTATCAATGTCAGGAAATGCTTCCATCAGCAGGATGGGTACAGATATAAAAAATTTGGGCAGTCAGCATGTAACCTTGCTTGGGGTTGTTCATGAATCATCAAATAATAAGGGTTGGAAGCAAAAGACCTTGAAGGTCATCTGGTCCAAACCAGTACTCAACTTCTAGAGCCAGTTTGGGTTGTTTGTGTTCTTGTCCAGGTGAATTTCGAGTGTGTCTGAGGAAGGAGCTGGTGCAGCCCTGCTGGGCAGATTAATCCAGCATTTGGCTGCTGTCACAGTGAGGTTTTTCTTACCTTTCACTATTCAGTTTCCCTTTTTGTATCATTCTTTCACCTGTCACCAGGTACCTGAAAAGAATCTGATCTTCCCCTTATGCTACTGCTTGGCTGCTTTTACGTCATGGAAGGGTTAAATAACATGCGAGTTTATCAGCATTCAAAGTTGCTCCAAAGCTTTGCATTAACCTCCCTTGACCCCTCCCATTCCCACTTCTTCTGTGAGAAAGGGAGATAATTAGAGAGTGTATTTTAATATTTCTGGTTTATTCTTTAGCTTTTGGTGATAACGCTAGTTTGTCACAAATGATGGGAAATCTGCGGTGGGGGAGAGAGAGCCAGAAATAAGTTTTCCCTATTTACTTTAGGAAGGTAGAGCTGTTTATAAATGCATTTGCCTGGGTCCTCCCTCATCCAGAGGGCTATAAGCCTGAAAATTGAGTAAATGCTTAAGGTTATGTTCATGCTGTGAACAACTTTAAAAATTTACTACTAAGTTTTACTAGAAATCAAGTTTCCTTTCCTTTCAAACCTGCAATTCAGTAACTGCACAGATTATAAGAATTTGTATCTAATTGAGGAGACTGCTCCCCATCCATGGTAACATTTTCTTTGCACTTCATCAGTTCTCCAGCCTCTGGTATTGTTTAGGGTCTTTAAGAGTGAAGAATAAATGAAAATGCAATGAACATGCTATTCCCCCAAGGGAATCCTGAGGGAGAGGAGGTGAAAGTGCACTCTGGATTTATGGAGCTCATGGAAGAAAAATGCACTGTCTTGGGTAAGAGAGTGACGTGGTGAGAACACTTTGAGCTAGAACTGCTAGTTCAAATATTCATCTCTATTCAAATTGCCTTGGAGTTAGTAACTGTGGGAAACCCTACCCTTCAGCTGGTTTTACTTTCCAGTTTTCTGAAGTACTCTTCAGAAGTGTTGGTTGTGTCAGGGGAGTAAATGATAAACCCACAGGAATTCCCGTTACCAGTTACCTGTCAGAACAGGTGTCCTTTTCTTTGGGCAATACTCTGGTGGTTGTATCCTTCAGAAGGATACATTTTTTTGTGCAAGTACCTTTTTTCCCCCTAAATTAAGCTTAATTAAGATCCCTCTAAACAGGTGAGACTGAGTAAGAAAGGCTTGTCTGTAATTTGACCTTTATAAAACTTCTAGAATAAGGAGTCAGGTCCTTTGCAGAGCAGAGAGTGATAGCAGATTTTGCAGCAGCATAAAAGGAAGCAGCTAATTTAGTTTAGTGCATGCAAATCTCCATTCTGACTCTCTTCTCAGTCACTCACAGATTTCTTTTTTTGACTAATCAATGTATCTTATTGCCATAATGTGACTTCTTGAAATATTTAAGGAAAAAGTGATGGCAATCTGCCATGAAATTAGTTGCTAACTAATCAAAATTTGAATGGTTTTTTTGTTCAATGTAACTCAATGTTGACCTTCTTTTGAAAGCATAGGCTGCGTATACACAATGATTTTTGTGTGGGTGGATATCAATGTTTCTCCTATAACAGACCCAAGTCATTGCACTTGATTTGAGACTTTACATTCACTTAAATGGAGACTGAGGCCTGGCTGCTCAGCTGTGATGCTGGTTACGTAGGGGTATGGCTGGGTCCTTGAAGCCTGCTGTGGGTATCTGAGCTTACAGAAATGTTCTTGGCTCAGTCTATGCAACTCTTGTAGGATACAGAATTGGGGAAGAGCAGGAGAGGAGCAAAGCTGTTCTGTAAGTTGTGTTATTCTACACGCACTAGGTAAAACTCATCATAAGAGGTTATAAACTACTTGCATATGAAATCCTTTTCATTGCATATAGTTACTTTGCAGCCATTAGGTAGGTGAAATGATTTATTTTAACATGGACAGCTCTGGAAAAAGCAGCTTAAATGGCATGGCACCTTAGCGTACAAGGATTCAAGAGTGAGAAGTATACCATCTCTGTGTCTGTGGAACTGAAGCCCTGCCTTGGACAAGTAGATTTGAAGTTTGAGTGTTCAACTGGAAAGCTGCTGTGTTTTTACCAGTATTGACTATAGAAGAACAGTGCCCATTGCACACCCTTTTTTAAAGCTGCAGAACTGTGTCTAGGTTATCAAGAGAAGTGGTGGAATAAATGGATTCAAGTTAGTAAGAAATTACTAGAAATGTTTTGGAGCTCTAGAAGAGCTGAATATGGATTTACTGACCTGCTTGCTGTGATGCCTGCCCTCTCACATAGTATCAGAGAAATGGAAGATAAGTGTCACCAGTTGTAAGACAGGGCTTAAAAGGGGTTGTGAGACCAAGAAAGTCTGAATACTGGGTAGATTGAGTTAAATTATGTTCAGGAGTAGAGTGTACACCTATGATGTACACATAGTTATACACCTATGGGAAATCCTAGCTATTGTAGGAGTAGAACAGGCCTTCAAAGGCAGGAGTGGTTTGAAGTCAGTCATTTCTATTGGATTTTTCTACACAAAGTCCCCAGTGAGTAGCAAAGAAGCAAATCTGCTGGGACTTCCTTTTCTTTTCAGTCCTCTGTTTCTCCACATGTATCCATGATGGCTGCAGTTGAGGACAGAATATATTTGGCTTGTTGGACTCTTCTATTTTTGACTTCTAATGGATGTTTTAAATGGAAGTTAATGATTATGGGGACAAATAAAATGCTGCCCAGGTGTATTGTTAATAATACTGAGTGCTGACATCTTTTAAGATGCCTTTTTTAACACAAGTGATGTGGAAGTATCTTAAAAACGAAACAAAACACCCTGCTTTCACTGAATCACTGGCAGTTCTCCTTAAACCACTCAAATCATCCAGTGTGTGTTCTTACAGCGCAATATGAAATTACTCAGCGTTGGAGCCTTGGATGGTGTGTTGATATTGTTTGAATATCTGGTTTTTGAAGTTAAATTAAGACAGGAACATGTTTCATTGCAGATACTGAAATCTGAAATACTTTTTTCCTGGCGGCTTGGAACAAATAAAGATGAAGCAGGCCAAAACATTAATGCACAGTAATCGACTACATATGTCTGTAAACATGTTCTGTTAGGTTGCTATGAAACTTTTTTATTCTTGGAGGATGAGAAGATATCTGTAAGACTGCCTTAAAGCTGTTGCCCCTTAATGTCAGTGGTAATTTGAACATTTGTGGGGTGCTTAACTCTGTTCTGAAAAATTGCAAAGATCAGTCTCTTTTGCTTAGGTAAAAATAGATCAGGATAGGATGAAGTAATTGTTTAAAAACTGCTTTTAATCAAATACTGCGTTTTCCTTAATGTTTTTAATCTTTTCAGATTTACCTTACTGGACATACTTCCAGTGTTGTTTATTCACTTGCTTAACATGCATCTAATAATCTTCCTGAGTTATGGAGATGGAGCGATGAGAAGATTTATCCTTTTTTCCATAGTCCTGTTTGTCAAATTGCTTCCCTCACCCCTTGGAAAAGGGCACCAAGCTGTTCAGATGGCCGATGTTTAGAAAGTAGGGCAGGTTAATTGAAACGGACACCAGCATAATATATTTCTTCAGAGGCTGACGCACCTGGCTTCAGATAACGTAGAGGTACCACTTCCACCTGCAGTGACAAGTCAACTCACGGCGTTTGCGTTAGCTTGTTTTCAGCTGCACGGCTGACGCAAGTAATAGGAGAAGGGTACATTTTAGGAAATGTTTCTTCATTGATATGGAAATGGAATATGGAAAGGCAAAGCCTCTCTGGGTTATTTGTCTGCTTCAGTCAGATTTCAGCTGAAACCTGACTCAGATGGTTTGCAGAGGATGATGTGAGTGGCTGTTTATCCAAACTGATTTACTTTTCACATTTTGAAAAAAATGTGAGAAATAAAAAATGTGAAATAAAGTAGATAAAAATATGTAGGCTTGATCCCTTTAAATTTTCAGTGTTTAAATCATTGATATTTTAATGATTTATCTATAGATAAAGATAGGAAGTTAAAGCTATGCCATACAATGTTAAATGCTTGGGGAAATGAATAAATTTGTTTTATCCTAGTGATGTGTGTATCTTTTTGTCGTAAAAGGCTGAATGTTATTAAAAAAACCCTCAAACAATCCAACCCTTGAAAATCTAACTATGGAGTACTGTGTTGAGCTCTGGCACCTTCAACATAAGAAGTACTTTGAACTGTTGGTGCGGGTCCAGAAGAGGACCACAAAGATGGTCCGAGGGCTGGAGCACCTCCCCTACTGGGACAGAATCACAGAATATTAGGAGTTGGAAGGGACCTCGAAAGATCACCCAGTCCAACCCCACTGCCAGAGCAGGATCATCCAGAGGAGGTCACACAGGAACACGTCCATGTGGGTCTTGAATATCTCCAAAGAAGGAGACTCCACAACATCTCTGGGCAGCCTGGTCACTCTCACAGTGAAAAGATTTTTCCTCATGTTCAGCTTGAACCTCCTATGCTCCAGCTTGCTCCCATTGACCCTTGTCCTGTCACTGGACATCACAGAGCAGAGCCTGGCTCCTTCCTCCTGACGCTCGCCCTTTACAAATTGATCCCCATGAATGAGGTCACCCCTCAGTCTCCTCTTCTCCAAGCTAAAGAGACCCAGCTCCCTCAGCCGTTCCTCATCAGGGAGATGCTCCACTCCTTTAATAATTGTGGCTCTGCACTGGACTCTTTCAAGCAGTTCCTGTCCTTCTTGAACTGAGGGGCCCAGAACTGGATGCAATTTTCCAGATGCAGCCTCACCAGGGCAGAGTAGAGGGGGAGGAGAACCAATCTTGCACTACTAACCACCCCCCTCCTGATACACCCCAGGATGCCATTGGCCTTCTTGGCCACAAGGGCACATTGCTGACTCATGGTCATCCTGCTGGCCACCAGGACCCCCAGGTCCCTTTTTGCTGTGCTGTTCCCCAGGAGGTCAGTCTCCAACCTGGTGGTGTTCTTTCCCAGATGCAAGACTGTATACTTGCCCTTGTTGAATTTAATTAATTTTCCCCTGCCCAACAGACTGAGAAAGTTGGGGCTGCTCAGCCTGGAGAAGAGAAGGCTCTGTGGAGACTTTATTGTGGCCTTTCAGTTCCTGAAGGGATCTTACAGGAAAGATGGGGAGGGACTTTTTACAAGGGCCGGTAGTGATAGGATGAGGGGGAATGGTTTTAAATTGGAAGAGGGGAGATTTAGACTGGATATTAGGAAGAAATTCTTCACTGTGAGGGAGGTGAGACACTGGCCCAGGTTGCCCAGGGAAGCTGTGGATGCCTCCTCCCTGGCAGTGTTCAAGGCCAGGTTGGACGGGGCTTGGAGCAACCTGGGCTGGTGGGAGCTGTCCCTGCCCATGGCAGGGGTTGGACTGGTTGAGCTTTAAGGTCCCTTCCAACCCAAACCATTCTGTGATTCTATCCAAGAGGCTTTTTTCCCATCTAATGAATAGTAAAGTGCTTTAGGTTTTTGTTTTAAGAAGAGATCAGTATTATTGCTGCACATGTAAAATCAAAACCATTCTGGAGTAATGAATCTCCTTCAATGACAGTTACCTACCTCTTCACTGTTTTAAGCCATAGTACTTCATAATTATGCCTTTAATTTTCCAAGTCCAAGTTAGGTTCTTCAAGCTGATCATGTTGTATTTCACATGTATTGTCATGTTTTATTTCACATTTTATTGATTCTCACACCATTGATAGAAGCATACTGGCTCTAATTTAATATTGCAATACTATTGCTGCAGTTCTGTGAGGATGTCTTTTGTATTCCAAATCATAGAGGGCCAAGCTAGTGTGGTGGATCTAATATGCTTTTACATTCATTCACCTATCACAAATTGATATTAAACAGTTATTTTTGAAGTTTTTATAAGTTGAAAGCTCATTTTACAGGATTGTTCGAATACATTTCAATTTTTGTGTGATGATATAAAATTATTTATGGAACTATGTATAAGGCAATTGCAGTGTACTTTGAATAAACTGATAATAAAGATTAAGTTCAGGTAGGCTTAGTATCATCTGACTTCTGGGCAATTCTCATTGATCTTTTTTTATTCTGCACAGACATTAGTTTATTTATGTAGGCTATGTGGTAGGGTTTTAAACCAAATTGAACTGCACTTCAGTAAATCAGTATGTGTTAAAATACAATAAAAATTCACATGAAGAGAAGAAGGCCAACTGAAAATTTTGATTTCAATAGAATAATGTCAGGTTTTAAAATTTATTGTGAATTTAACTTCCCCTCCCCCACTATAGCCTTGTTTTTTCCAACATTTTCTTTGCTGGTCACATTCTATGTTAAATTATCATGTAAGAAAATGAAGTATATTGATCTGCCAGTAGACTTTTAAGAAGTAGGAAAGTATAATATGTCTTGGTAACATTAAGGCATTTTTAGTTTAAGATATGAACTGTTTTAAATTAAAAATTTAAATGCATCAATGAAAGAGTAGAGAAATAAGATGTCTAATACATGGCACTCCAGATTATAAAAAAGAGGGAAGGAGAAGTTTGCCAACTGCTGATAGTTTTACATGTGCATGGGTGGTTTATGTTCCTCTTCCCTTGACCATGATGTCTGTCAGTGGAGGGAGCACGTGGCATTATTTTCCTTCTCCATCCTGTGGATTGGTTTACTGATCTATTTACTCTGTAGAAATGGGACTAAGTAGCCCTGAAAGCCAAAGTTTCTAGTTCTGCATGGGAGTAGGATGGTACTGCTGTGGCTGAAATCTTCCCCTTTTGTCAGCTCTTAAGGGAAAAGAGGATTCCTCTGTAAGGCTTTTTGAATGGATTTTTGTTAATTCTTGTGAGTAGAGCCAAGACACAATTGGCATCTGTCAGAAGTGACCCACATCTGGAAATTACTGAGATCAGCTTGCTCATACACCTTGGAAATGAGAGCTAGCACAATTTTCTGACTTGCAAAATGTTCTGTGATCTGCAAGGTACTTTGCTGAGATTCAGAGTTAAGGGCAATATGGGTATATTCAGCATCCCACTTTCTTTTTAAACCTATGGAATAATTTTGTTAATCTGTAATTCAGTTTTAATTACTCTGGTAGCTGTGGTAATGTTCTTATCTCCAGCGGCAATAGCAGGACTTCTAAGTCATAAGGATTTAAGAAGTTTCTTGGAAATTGATTTCTAAACATGAAGCAGCCCAGTGTGTGTGTCTTAAAAGTAAAGCTACTCCAAGCCTCAGGGATTTTTGTTTGAAGCACTGATTTATAAGAAATGAGTAGAAGTCATAGAAGTTAGGAATGACTAATTTAAGCAAATGGTACTTCCCCTCAAAAAGACAGTATTTAAGGTGCTTGAAAAGGTTTCCTCTCTCTTGTATGCAAAATTGTGGTGTATCCTGCAATTGTGGTGTTCCCTTGGACTTGAGTTGGATTGTGTAGCATCACTGACACCAACTTTGTAGTATCCTTTGGTGTTTTTTTTAACTTGCCTTAAATGAGTGGTTACTTAGTCTTGTTCCTAGTGGAGAGGAAAAGAGAGTCAAAAACTAATTACTTAGAGATATATATATATAAAATCCCACCAAACCAACCAACCAACCAAAACCCCAAACCAAAGTAACCCTTGAAGTCTGAAACTCAAAGCATCAGGTAAAGCCCATGGACAGGGTAGGAGAGGTGACAGTGCTCTGCTGGGTGATGTGTGAAGATGAAAGTCGTGTACTTGAAGGATTTGTAAAACGTGCCTCCTTTTAGTATATCATAAATGCAGCTGTGGGCAATGTTTCTCCTCATCATCCCTTTTTAAAAGCTTTTGTTAGCTTCCTTTTCTCTGGTTTGTTAACTTGCAGCTATTGAAATTAAGAGTCTTCATAGTAACAACTTTTCTAATTATTGATTAGTCTTTCTTTGTAGTTATTTATCTGGTGCTTATTTAGTTATTATTTAATTTATTTCGTAGCCACTGGTGTGCACTGTGCTCACTTTTTTTTCCATCCAGTTTGAAGTTTTGGCATATTCACATTGGTGGACTCCTACAGAAAGCTACTGTCTATTTCCCCATGTTCTAAAGGGAAAACATAATGGCATAACTGGGTTTTCGTGTTGATCTAACGAGGGAGTGCATTACTGCCGGTGAATATTGTAAATGTGTCTCATAGAGGATGTTGTAGTGCTGTTTCATCTCCCTCCTCCTCCCTGTTTTTAATTTCATGAACTGAACAATTTTGTCATCAGCCATCCATTAGACCGGTGCATATTTGGAATCTGAAATTGCTGTGGCACTGAAATATGTCAGGGCTAAAATGACCTCGTGCACTCCCACAGGGAAGATACAAAACCTGAAATATTTGATTTCCACTCTTGTGCCTCCCACAGCAGGAAGAGCTTTTTGTCCTCTTGCCTTGGAGATAAACCAAATTCTTTAGTATAAGCTTTATGTAAGAAGACTGGTAACACTGGTAAAGGAGTATTGATGCTCCCATAGATCCTTCTGCCTTTGAGTATGGACAGTTAGTTTTGACTGCCTGAAATAACTGAAGTAACAACACTTTATTGTAAGCTTTTTTTAGTGCTTGTAAGTATTCTTTACTCCTCCCATGCAAGCATGAGGGTTATGCGTGCTTGTCTGTGTATACATCAGAAGAATTTTCCTTAAAGTGTTAAGAACATGGTAAGTTACAGAAACTGTTCATAGCTTTCATGTTGTTCCTCCTCATCTTCCTCTGAGCTGTTACAAATTAAAGTGGAATTATCTTTACCTCTAATGGATGGTTTATTGTTGCTACACCTAAAAAAGCCCGTTTAAAGCTTAAGCCAATTAAGCCATATGCTTAACTGTGGGTGATTTGTTTATATCTGGCAATAATTTTTCCAAGCTGATATATTGAAGGAATTGTTGTGGGTTTTTTGTTTTGTGCTTCATTCATTTTTATTTTTATTTTTAATAGGTAAAGATAGAGTTTTCAACACCCCGTTGTGTGAACAGGGAATTGTTGGCTTTGGTATTGGAATTGCTGTTGCAGGTGCTACAGCCATTGCAGAAATTCAGTTTGCAGACTACATTTTCCCAGCATTTGATCAGGTTAGTACTAATAAGTTTGAGAGAAGTAAAAAGAACTGTTTAAATTACTCTTCTGATAGCATTAATGCTTGGTTTGAATATGTAATTTTTGCAAATATATCCACAGCTGTATTACTAATATTTATGTATACTTTATGTAAACAGGAAGGTTCCAAGGCTGATTAAATAATAGAAATTAAAGATGTGGTTTGAAGCAAATATCTTTGTTTTTAGTTTTAGTTTTGTGGCTATGTTGGCTTTAGCAGCCTTAAGTTCTTCAGCTGTGTCCTACCAACGTCATCTCTCACTTCTCTATGCTTCTGCAGCTGCCCATGTGTCCATAGGACAAACTATGGATTTGAACTGTGCTTACAGTGTGGGAATGGGGAAACATCTGGGTTATGTGGCTGATCTCAAGGCCTGGGCATCTCACTTGAACACACTAAATTATGGCCTCATTTGCCTTGGAAAATGTTTGCCTTTCTACTGACTTGCAGGATTCCTTTGCTTGTCGTTTGGTCATCTGGATCCCATGCATGGTGCAGATGATGAAGTTGCATCCTATGTATTGTAGAAGCTTCATGATACATAACTAAAGGTATATGTTATTTTTGTATATAAATCTTCTCAGATTGTTAACGAAGCAGCAAAATATCGTTACCGCTCTGGAGACCTGTTTAATTGTGGAAACCTCACCATCAGAGCCCCCTGGGGCTGTGTGGGTCATGGCGCCCTGTATCACTCTCAAAGTCCAGAAGCCTTTTTTGCTCACTGTCCAGGAATAAAGGTACAGTAACTCTTATTTGATGAAGATTAATTGTTTGTTTGTTTTTAATGAACCTGACTAACAATGAGTCTGGGTGCAGTCAGGAGAAGAAGAGTGGAAGTCAAAGTACACAACAAAAAATATGAATATGTTAATTAAAAGCTGTTTTAGAACAAGTTATAAACATTAAACTGTGTTTGAGAATTTATAACCATTATTGAAGCAATCTTAAGTAGACATAGCATTTTGTATTTGTGTGCTTTTTCCACCTAGGTAATTAAATCAAATGCTTCCTTGAGCTTGTTTAAAAACTTGGAGTAATTTATTATGATATAGAAGCATAAGATAATTTATGTGATTAAGATACTGATGCTAGGTCTAGCTAATCTGTGCTGATTTTCTTAGTCCATCTCAAATCTTTAGGTACTGAGCCAAGTGCAGGGATTTAGTGATCTACTCTCGTGATTAAAATTCTTTCAAATTCATATACTTCTGTACTTAGCCTTATGAATAAGTTAACTCAGAATTTTGTTTCATCACTCCAGATAATTTAATTTCTTTTCTCTCATTGCTGATCTTCCTTTCCTTTTTTTTTTCTTTTTCTTTTTTCACTTTCTTTCATTTTTCCTTGGGTAAAGTGCTAAAATAGGTTGCTACCACTAACAGCTGTTATCTCAGTTAAGGGTAAAGGGCACATTAAATTATGTGTAGCTGATGGAATAATATACTAGTTTTTGATGCACAGAGAGGCATTTTAGACACAATCTTTTGAATTTTTTATCTTTTTGAAAACAATGTTGTTCCTTCAATATTTTTTGCAAAGCTGTTCATTAATACAGTTAATATTTAAGTCTCTGTCTTCAAGGTTGCAGGTCTTTTTTTGAATGAACCCAAACCCGGCCCTTAAGGTGTGAATACAGAAATGCAAATGAACGTGTGGTTCAGATGCATTTGCAAAAGTCCCATATCTATACCTATTTTCTCCAGATTACAGGAGTAAAGGCCATGTATTACAAGCTGGGAAGGGTAGGATTGAATTTCGGGGAGAATGGTTTTCAAAACTGCCCTCTTATTAAACTCTGTGGCAAGTTCCTGACTTTAGATTATTATTTAGTGTTTTTCTTAAGTGAAAGATGAGGTTTGGATTTCCCAAGCAAAAGGGAGTTTGCACGACTTGGGCTGTTCAGGGGATGGACTGTAATCATTAGAGCTTAAGACAAGACTTGGGGTGACAAGGACATAGCTGGATGGTCGTATCTTCTGTCTACTGTTGTCAGGATGTGTGCCTTAATGGATTGGACTGTCTTCCCAAAATTACTGTATTGACTCTCTCCATTCCATTGTAAGGTGCTCCAGAATATTTGCCATCACACCTAGAAGTTTACTTTTCATTTCCAGCATTAATTTTTTCCTGACTAACTTGTATGTTTAACTTATCTGTCCTTCATCTTCCCTTTCATATACTAAGAGAACAGTTGTTTCCCTTTAGTCTTTGTTCTGTTAGACTAAACAAATCAAACTTTCAAAGAGATGTTAACAATTCTTGAACCTCTTTTGGCATCTGTTTCATTCATTTTCTTTCAAAATAGCTGATAGAGTCATGAAGTATTCCAGCTGAGTTTCTAGCAGTGGTTTTTGCAATAGCCCTAACACTTCCTTGGCCATATCATTATGCCTTTTTTAGGGCTGTAATTCATAGTGTCCTAGTCATCCTTTGAGCAGATAATAAATTCAGATCTGATTTTGTACTCCCGAGTTCTAAATTTATAACAAAAATGTAGTCCTTAAATGTGACTTTTCAGGATGTATTGTTCAGTTTGCTTTTGCTTTTGTCAGTCGTGTCCTCAATGTGAACAAGGTGTTTTTGGAATCATCCTTGTAAAGGTAGTGACTCTCAGCTTTTCAATAGCTTTCATTACCATGTTCTGTCTTAACATTGTAAATGAATAAGACAAATAAAGTCTGTCCTAAAAATGATCCCTAAGGAACTGCAGTAATAACATCCATCCGTTGGGTGATTTCCCATGTGTCTGTTACCAAATGCTTTGGTGAAATATTAATAGCCTGCTTCTCCCTTGTTTAGAAAAATCACTTATCAAGTTAATTTGATGTGATAGCAGATTTAGATTGTGTTTTGACTCTTTTCTATTGCTTTTATATAATTAAATGTTCTTACTCTCAAAAAATGTTTTGAAGCCTTGAAAACTCCTGGAGGCAAGTAAGTTAACAGGTCTGTAATTACATGAGGGTTTTATTTTTCTTTAAAGAAGTGCTACAACTAATGTTTTCAGTCAGAGGGTGCCACTTCTAACTTCACAGCTATAAAAATATTTGCTAGTAGACTTCACAGTGCGTGTAACACCTCTTTGAGATCTCTGGGATATAGATTAGCTGATTCTTATTTGAGGGTATTAAGTTCTTGGGTTTTCATTTAAACTGTGATAGTTTGCTAATTTTCTGTTCATAATCAACATTCTCTTAGATCATCCAAAATTAACTCTTCTGTTGGCAAATCAATTATACTTTTTCCTTCCAAGTAGTAGATTACATCTGGAGGCCTTGCTTACTTTTCTCTTTGCTGATAGTTTCAGGTGTTTTGGGGCATTTGTTGATTTCCAAAATGAACAAATTTCAGGGTTCCACCAGAAGCAAAGGAAGTCATCTTTAAATGACTTTAAAATCACTTGTCTAGGTGATCCTGCTCTGGCAGGGGGGTTGGACTGGATGATCTTTCAAGGTCCCTTTCAACTCCTAATATTCTGTTATTCTGTGATTCTGTGAAATAGCTATTTCCTTTTTTAGTCTTCAAAACTTACTGGACTAAGTCTGAATACCTTCCAGTCCTCCTCTCATGAATCTTTACCCAAGTAACTGACAATCACTCAGCTGATTTTTTGTTTTTGATCATACATCTACGTTAATTTTACTAAACAAACATTTAAATATTTTTATTTTTAACCTGGCTGGCTTTCTTTTGTTTCTTCTATCTCAAAATGTTATTGTTAACTTGTTAGTTCTGCCTTATCAGATGGGAGTCCATTAATATTGAAGTCATGGTGTAGAAGGGAACTATTCAAGCCTCATGAATGAACACAATAAAATTCAAAATTCAGATTGTGTGTTAGTAACGTGGCACTGTTGTTAACTCCCTTTGCAAGAACTGCTCAATCTGTACATAGTTTTATTTAAAGCAAAATTTACTTGGCTTTTAATATTAATTGAGGAAGCTTGTAGCAGAATTGCAGTTTAAATAAACTATTTAAAAATATATTTTTACAGATTGTTATTCCAAGGAGTCCTCTTCAGGCCAAAGGACTGCTGCTGTCATGCATAGAGGACAAAAATCCATGCATCTTCTTTGAACCCAAAATACTCTACAGAGCTGCAGGTAAAGATTTCTGTGCTGTAATTTGCAATAAAGAAACACTTTTTTTCCCCCTTTTTGCACATATATGTTGATAGGGACCACTAAATACCTGAGCAGAAGTCTTGACTTGTTTTGTCTCTAGGCTGTCCTTGGAGGTTGTGTTTGTAGAGAAATTGTGAAAACTGAGTAAGATCTCTAAATTTGGCCACATAGATAGATGAGCATTTACAATCTTATTAATGCTGAGTTAACTTTGGAAGTGGAATGCTTTATACCCTCTTGGGATATATTAAAAAAAAAGAAATAGAACTGAGAGGCATTATCCTTTATCAAATTGCAAAATAAATTTGACAGAAGTTAAACTGCTTTCTTTCCGATAACTCTAGATAGTAAAATAAGTTTCCAGATCAGTTTTTATTTTTCCAAAAGAACTGAACATCACCATCACCATTTTCCCAAAATTAAAACTTCTTTGAATTGCTTAATTTCTAAAAATCTTGAAAATCAGACCCCTTAGATTTTAATCTTGCATGGAAGGAAGTGTGATTGCTGTTACTTTTCAAATTTGTTTCAGTTATAGTGAACTTTTTGGTTCAAAGAAGTTTAAACAACTCTCTTTATGTGTAACATGTAAGAACAGAGTAATTTGAAGATTATAGTGCTTGGGTTGGTTGTAAAAATTAACTTGTTACTTCATTGGAATGAAGGAACTGGACTGAGAGCAGATAGTGGATGTCATGGACTAGGGCTGAGCCAGCCACTAAATCCTGGCCAGACGCTCTCTATTAACCCCTCTCCCCAGAAGGGAAGGGAAAAGAGAGTAAGGGAGAGAGACTTTACGGGTTGGAAAATAAAACTAACAGGTTTAATAAAACAATAATACTAATACTACAGGATAATACTGTAAGTAGGGAAATAATGAAATATATACAGATATGTACAAATAGATACAAAACCAATATAAAATCCTCCCCCACCCTCCCCCCAATGATGAATACATCACCAGAGGCTCTGCAGAGCAGGGCACTGGAAAAGTCCTAGACCAAACTCTGCAGCAGTGGGAGCTGATGCAGAACACATGGATCAGGATCAGAGGCAGACGAACCAGCAGGGTTTTCTCAGACCTCAGCCATTGCAGGATCAAGATGGACGGAAGAGTCTGAGATGAAAGGGCTCCAAGATGGGAGAAGAATCGAGACCCTTGTGATCCCTCGGCTTTATACCAAGTATGACATGTGTGGGATGGAATACCTCGTTGGTCAGGTTTGGGTCTGCTTCCCCCCCTGTAGGCGCAGACACAGCACCCATGGTGAGACAACTTGGTCTTGAGCTTATCAGTGCACACTGTCTGGGAAAGACATTCTGCTAGTTTTCAGCAAGTTCAGCCACTTAAAAGATACTGAGCTGAAAAGTAAATTCACTAAATAGAAAATTAGTTTTATTTAGCTCAAACCAAGACAGTGAATGAAAACATTTTGTGTGTGGAGATAGGCAGAGCGATGGGGTGAGCAACTGGTAAAAGAGAGCTCAAGCCATCAGTTACCTTCAGGTTTCTATGTCGCATAACTTTATATACCAACTATGCTTGAATACGTCAATCCAATTTATAAGTTGACTCTGTGGGTGGACCGAACCTGAGCGAAGGACAAAGTGTCTGTATTTCACTTTGGACCTTTTAACAGCAATTTTCCATCAGTGCATCTGTTTTGCTGGTAAATTTATCTGCTTCCTAGAGAAGAGAACCAAAGAATAACAAGGGAGAGATTTAGAAAGTAGACATCAAGGCCACAGAAACCAGCAGAATAACTCATAAACAGATAGGCTACTTACTGGGGAAACTGCTTATTTGCTTTTAAGTTTTAAAAAAAAAGCCAGAATTCCTGTTGGCAATGTGTTTTTCAAAGTGCAACTATTTTTAGTGTGGTTTGATGTACCCAAAGGGTATTGCATTCCTTAAGTTGAGTGTGTTTTGAGAGCTTACTGAAATCTAGCAATAATGACCTTTGACCCTTCATTTAGATTTAGTTTGGAAAATGAACTTGAGTCTGAGTCCTGTTAAACAGAGATTAAAATGGAAATCTGAAATTCTTATGTCTTTAGAACAAACCTTTCTTTTCCCAGTATTTAGAAAAATACAGACTGCAGAGTTAACAAAATAATTTCATTTGTAGTGGAATGAATGGCTGCACATCAATATCACACAGCTTTTGAGAGGATAAGGGAGGCTTTTGTGTTTGAGGAAATGACTTGTAAAGCAATTGCTGGATTGTCAAGGGAACATAAATCAGCCTTGTCATTGAAATCTTGAGAAAAGACGTGTTGAAATAGTGGTTAATGTGGTTTATGTGCTGGTCAGTAACCAACCACAACACTACTACAAGGTGGTGTTGGTAGTTTCTGAAAGACTCCAATTTCCTCTTATATTCCGATGACCTGATTTTCAGAGACGTTACCTACGTTTTTGTCTTAAAATTTCTTCGAACATCGGTTTAGTGATCTAGGCTCAAATTTGTAGTACACTTGTATCAATGTGTGGTGGGAATGATTGTGACAGGTAATTTCTTTTGTTTTGAAACAATTTTGAGTGGACTTTTTATTTTTGTCTACAATATAAAGCAGGAATATTTTATTATGTGTGAGGATTTTGATATTTATTTTATTTTCATTAAAACCTTACCCTCTGGCGTCATTATTTCAAATTCTTAACTTTTTAGATGTCCTTTGTGGGTTGGGTCAGGTTGAACTGGAGGAAGAGCCTGGGAGTTTCTTCTAGAAAAATTAATCTCTGAGTTGTTTCTTATGCTGCTGGCCATGGTCAGGGTTTCTTGTAATTCCACCATGGAAACGAAGTGGCCTGGTGAATTTGGAAATGGACCAGGATCATTGGGATTGTTTATTTGGTCCTGAGGCAGCACAAAGAAGACAGGAACCTGATAAACAAGAACAGGATAAATGGTTGAAAGAAGGATTTTAAAAATGCAACTGTCTTCTGTTTCGAGTAGAGCAAATGTTTATAATATCCTATACGATTGTGTTGATTCTAGCAGGAGAAAGAAGACAGTACAGATTCAGAAATTGTCTTACAAAGTAAGCTGGAACTACACATGTATTTCTTGTCTCTTTCCATCAATGTCTTGAAATACTACAGTGTCTTCCCAAAGATGGGAGCATGCAGGCTTTCCAAAACAAGAAGACAAAATGGTATTAGGTGTCTTCTGTTGTTTTATTTATCTCTATTTTTTTTCTTTTTTTGAGGAGCAGGATGGGAGGAGCTATTGATCTCTACCAGAAATTTCCACTTTGACATTGGTGCTTTTTTAGGAGAAAGACAGGATATTAATAGTTTAATATGGTATAAAACCCCACCCAAGATTTGGGACCTCACTGTTCCAGAAAAGAAATAATTTTCTTTATTTTCGTGATGATACCTAGGACATTGAATAATGAAATTATATTGCCCCTCCAATAATTTTTTTTGTTCTAGCTTCATGCGAATAGACATGTTTGATGCAGAGAACTTAATGACTGATGTTACGGTGGGTGTGTAGGCACTTCATTGAAAAATTATGGTGTCAAAGACGATAACGGGAAGTAGTATTTTCTATCTGTAAAATCAATGTAGGCATTTGAGCGTCATCATTCTGTTCTAATGGAATTTTCTTTCTCCCTTTGAGAAATTTTGGCTGAAAATAGGCTGTAGATGGGATTGTCTTTAAAACAGATTGTCTGTCCTTGAAGCTACTAATGCTTTCTTTAAAACAAACCAAACAAAAATAGGACAAAAACCCCACACCCACTACACTCCAACCAAACAAAAAACCTGTGCCCTCTGCTTCTTCCTCCAAGTGTTGCTGCTATTATTGAAATTAGCTGTTGGATGCTAGCAATGGAAAATAAATATATTTCTAGCTTAGCATGTATAACCTGAAGTTGCCTTTTGAGAATGTTGAGCAGGGTGCCAGGTTGTTGCTGTTTTATGTAAGCTCTTGTGCAGAACCAACCTTATTATTCTGCATCTCATTCATACCTCCAGGGAGCTATATAGGCCCACAAATTACTTTCAATTTTTTGGTGTTTGGGTTTTTATTTTATCTTATTGATGACAGAGCATATTTGTCAAGATTCAGGCATGGATTTTTTCATAACAGTAAGGACATTGTACAGGAAAAAAAAGACTCCTTAAGTGTTTTGAAGCATAAGTCTGGTCTCCAAAGTAAATCAGAGCTGTAGCACAAAATACTTCAGTGAGTCTAACACATGGATATTGTGATTGCTTGCTGTTTTTCTGGAATAATGAGCTTAGCTGGATGTCTTCCCAGATGAACACAGATTTGTTTATTCAAATATGTTGTATGCTTATTCAGACAAGAGGTACAACGAACCATGTTATTAAATGAACATTCATTTCTGTATGAGTATTTGCTATCCAAACATGCCTTTGCCTACACAAGGTATAAGAACAAAATTAAGCCTTAAATCTTCACTGTGGTCATCCCTAGGAAAAAGGTGGATATTGATGTAGCATTGCCTTATGTTCACCGCGTTCAGGCTGTGATGAACTGAGGAGAAAATGCAACTTCCAAAGCGAAGAACAGCTTTGCAGGAAAACCTTGAAAACATTTTCCAGTTCATTCAAAAAGTAACTCACACCTGGGATATCCAAGAGCTGTAGTAACACTAAAAGGAGGGACTGGACTTAAAGCTAAGATCTTAAACTCTTCCTGAGTGTCTGTTAATAGTAAGTTTTAAAAGTTATGGAAGAGAACTATTGGTTTTATTTGAATGAAATACAGATTATAAGTTTCATATTCTGCATTAGCTGTTTCTCAGTGTGCCTGGGCACTTTGGAGTGCGCACCCTTACTCTTGGTTTACTCGCTTGGACAGTTATGGCAGTGCCACCACCAGCTTGGTTGTATGGATGTGGAGTGGGGAATGACCATGTTTCTCCCCCTAGACAGCTCTTTTCCTTTCAAAACTCTTGAGTGGAGGATCTGAGCCAGTCTGGCAGCCCTGCGTGGCTTGCACAGGAGATATAAAAGCCTCACTCCAGTCTCTCCTGGTCGCTGGTGTTTGGGACACAGATTGTTCCCACCCCTGCAGCTGGTGGCCAAGACCCCTGCTTGCCCCTGTAGCTCACACCACAGGCCCAGGGCATCTCCATCCCAGTTTGACTCATACTGCTGGCCCAGTGTCTGTCTTCTCAGGCTACTCTCACCACCAGCTGGCACTTGGTCCTTGCAGCACATGCTCCTGCGCAGGATAGAGAGTGGGATTATACAGAGTTAAATTATTTTAGAAGTAGTGAGTGAGCACCATGATGAGGCACAGGGCTCGGTCACACAAATGTACTGACTGGCCTCATTTTATGTGCAACTGTTTTCTTCTTTAACCCTTTCTGTTTGTTGCCCATCTTATTCCTCCCCAACACCCTTTACCTTCACATGTCTTTGTCAGCTGGTGTCGTTCCATGCATCCCTCTCCAACACTCTGGTTTGGTCTGGCCCTCAGGTTTGCATGCTTATTCCTTACAAAATCCTGTTTTAGCCACAGTTTCTTGATAGACCTTCACTCAATGTGCCTGGCCATGTTTGCTTCCAGTCTTTTGTTATGTTTGTGCCTCTATATTTTGTTTATAGCTTCTCCTTTATCACCCCATTTGACAAAGTCCTCCATCAGATATTCTTACTGAAAGAAACACTCCTACATTCCCCATGCCCTTATCAGTAAGTGGGACTGAGCAGGTTTGGTTCTTGTTACTGCCTCCCTCATCATTTGGTGGTTGGGTTTGTGTCTGTGTGTGTTCTTCCTTATGGCTTCTCCCTCTTATTATCCCCTTTTGCACTGAAAAGATCTATGTCCAGACACCCTTAAGGGAGCAGATGCCATCTCCTTCTACATAACCTTACAGTGGTCATGAGAAGTTTTGTGTATGTTATTTTGCCTCGTATAAAATTAGAAAGGCACAAAGAAATGTGAGCCTTTCTGGGAAAAAGTCCAGAGTTAAATATACGAGTAAAGGAAAAAGTCCAGAGTTAAATATACGAGTACATATACAGAGAGAGAATTCTGTTGCTGGTTAACTTCCGAGATTATAATGTTATTGAAACTGCTGTGGTGACATCCCCCTATATGTTAGAGATACTAAGAAAATATCTGAATTAAAAAGAAAAAGGAGGCTGTGGTTTATAAAAAGTAGTTAGCAGCCTGTGCAGTGTCAAGAGCACATAATGATTATGAATCAAAGGAGAAGATGAGTCACCTTGACATTATCAGGTTTAGACATCTTGTGGAGAACCTACTCTGATGTTTTTTGACCTTTTCAGTTTCATTTAATTGTACTATATATGACATTGGTGCTGGAGAAATAAATACGACTTGCATCAGTGGTTGTTATAGAGACAAGACAGGTAAGATGGGAAAACATGTGTTTTCTTTCTGCTGTTCAGATTGCTCTTTTGGAAAAAGCAGCAGATGGTGCAGCCTTTTAAAATTAACTTGTGATGGCCCTTTTCCTCTGATAATTACTGCTTTTTGTTAATTGCTTTATTTGAAAACTGTATTTGAAAGATTTGATTTAAAATACTTTATTTATATCTTCAGTAACAGATGAATGGGCTGCTTTGTATAAACATTGTTGTCCTGGTTTGGTTAATGATTATGGAAAAATATGCATAGAATAATGTCATATGCTACTTTTCGTCATTATTAGTGGAGGGATGAGTTTTTGCAAAGGTATTTGAATAAAATCCTACCAAATCTGGACTTCTCTATAAAATTTGGACAAATAGAGATTTGCATTTTAAAGTGTCAGGATTTCTGGATGAGCTCATCCAATGGACATCTTGTTGCAGAATGGTTTAGCTATGATAAGAAATTAATTAATTTGAGTAATTGTCTATTTATTTTGTCTAAGTGGATAAAGCCATTACACAGCAGAGGAGCTCTTTTTGCATCACGTACATCTTCCAGCTCTTCCTCTGGTGCATCCTCCTGTGGCTTCAAGACCTCATTCATATCAGTTGCCTGGGTTTCCACTCGAAGATCTGGTGGCATCTTAATAAAGCTCTTGTTCTGCAGGTTTCATGTAGATGACAATCCCATGAAGAAAACAGTTTTGCAATGCCAATTAATATAGTTGTGGATTTCAGTATCCTTCAGGATTTCTGGGGTTTTTTGCCCGAGGGTTTTAGGATGTGCAAAATCTAGAGAAGCCTGGTCTGGTTTACTGTCAACCAGTAACTGCAGTGAGCAAGGGCTGGATGGGCCTTTGCCCTCCTTTTTTCACTGCCTTATATCCCTTTAGCCACTAATATTAAAATAAATGATTACAGGAAGACAGTGATTTTTTAATATATTAAAAATAATAGTTTGTAAAGAGATCTGATTTTGTGGTATGAAAAGCACTTTGTGTTTAAAATTAGATTTTTTATTTTTTATTTTTTTTTCCTTTTCTTTGGTTGAATGGACATGAGTTCTTGAATTATGCTGAAAAAAACCCATTGCCCTGAACCTGGCTTTAGGTGACCTTGCTCTAAGCAGGGGGCTTTTGGACTATGTGATCTCCAAAGGTTGCTTTCTACCTCAGCCGTTCTGTGACTCTGTAAAATTCGCAGTATTTATATATCATTACTGGCCAAAAAAATTCAAATCTACTCTAATTTAAAAAAAAAAAATTCACCACTTGATTTATTGAAAAGTTATGTTTATAATTTGTAAGCCAGGAAGAAACCTAGTTAATTCTGCTTGCGTTGGATCTGCCATACCGATGAAGGAAAAATACAAAACACTTAATTCCTCCTGCTGGTATCACTCAGTAGGTTTCTTTATCATAA
>NW_010198191.1:0-27306 GCF_000695765.1 Mesitornis unicolor | reverse complement strand
TGTGTCAGTAGGAAACTAATAGCTGTTTCATGAACTATGAAATACGGTAACAAAAAAAGGAGAGTGCCACATTTATAAATTGGTTTTGTGTATTTAGAAAGAATTGAACAAGATTTCCCCCTCACCCCTACTTATCACTGGGATTTATTTTAAGAAGTATTATTTGACTTGCTGGTGCATAAACAAGTTCACGTTTAGATCAAAACAATATTTCTTTTGAAATACAGTATGTAGATGTTTTTTATGACAGTTTTAATCATTAAACCAGTCAATGTGTAGTGCATTACTGTGTTTATTTGAAACTAAACTGGCCCAATGTGTTTCCCTCTGAAAACAAGTGAATAGATCTTAATTTTGATTGGAACCACCTTTAAATGTCTTAAGAGAAGTCAAGGTGCTTAATTTTTGTCTAATATCTGTAATTGTGATGTATTTTTCTGAATAGATAACTTTTTTTTCAAAAGCAAAAATATTTAGACCAATTTAAAACTGCTATAATCACAAGGTTTTGGTGATGTTTTCTGTGTAGGTTCTGAAAACATTTATCCTCCTTTTAGACATAAAACTGTGGAGCATCATTCTTGGCAGATATCAAGAGGGCACTGGCACAGCTTTTTCTTCTCATCTGAGTATTAAAGTATAATTTTAAGGCTTTCTTGATCCCTATTAGAATTAACTATAGCATTTCCTTAAGATTTTTTTATCAGTCGTAGCAGTGTCCATCTCCAAATCTGATGCTGATATTTTGACTTGGGATACACCAGGTCTTATTACTATCGTTGTTGTGTATATGTGTATCTTAGTGCTGTGGTATCTGACCTAAATTAAACACTACACTGGATGTATTTTTAACAGTGTAATTAAAAACATTTTTAATTATAGCTAAATCTTTGAAATAAATGCTAACAATATGATTTTGGTCCATTGTTTCAGATGATATTAACATTCTAGAAAATTGTTAGTGGGCATTTTTATGGGATAACATTGAATGGTAAAGGAATCTAATGCTTGTTTTTCCCATTGTTTTTATTTATTCAGTGGAACAAGTTCCTGTGGAGCCCTACACCATTCCGCTGTCTCTGGCTGAGGTGCTGCAGACGGGCAGTGATGTGACCCTGGTTGCTTGGGGCACTCAGGTCAGTGAGGCTCTTACAAGGTATTTGTCATCTAGCAAAGCTGAGGATAAGGATTCAAATCGATCCGAACAGGGTTAAGTGATGTTTGAGTAGTTTTGCATTCAGGCTAAAGCATGCAATAATGATAATAATAATACAATAAACTGTGTGCATCTTCCATCACTATATGCTTGAATAAATGACTGCCAGTGTTTATGTTTATATGAAACCTGCTTTTTATTGTGTTAAGTTGAACTAATTTTTGGTTGAAGCTGACTCTGGAAATGTGGAAGAGGTACCTAGGCTGGAGGTTGATGATTTATCCATGGTTATGAAAGCTGTATATTTATGAATGAGGCAGTGAAATATGACCCTGAGAGAAGTAATAGGAAAGGTGAGTTCAAAGTAGTGTGCTGAAAGAAAAATATGGATTTAAAAAAGTGCAGTCTGAGGTTCCCTTTATACAAAGAGTTTAAAGCCACTGAACATTTAATACAAATAGAGATCGATATAGTTTTGATTATAACAGTTATATTTCAAAGCTGTTCAACAGTATGATTGGACATCTCATCCCCTCCCTTTCTACCCCTCTGAAAATAATGCAAATATTACAAAATGTTGTAAAAAAAAATGTTTGTTTTCAAGAATTAAAGAAATTTGAGTCTAGTTTGGAATTACCAGGACAATATTTTGTATTGCCTATTATTAAGGAAATTACTATTTTCCTGGCCTAATTATATCTGAGAAGCTTTTAGAGGAGGCAGTGTTGTAACTTTCATCACAAAAGCATTGAATTAATGTCTGTGGTTATGCCTTTTTATTATTTTATTTCTTTGAAATCTGTAATTTTCAGTGCTTTTCTGTGATAGCTTCCTTGCCCTCATACTACTTGATCTTTATATCTATAGCTATTCCTGCTAGTCTCTGATCCATTGCACTGGTATCAAATTATGGACTGCTTCAGTATCTTTACTTGCACTCATTTCTTCAGCATAAACCATTTTCTATAGTTCTCTGTGTCCCTTTTTGATGTGAATAGTAACAGGACAGATGTTCAGTCTGACTCCAAATTTAGGAGCTGACCAAACCATGGGTGTGTCGGTACAAGGCAGCATGGGGACAGATGTTTAGTGCAAATGCAGTAAATCCAGCATGTTCTGAATGTGTCAGGCTCCTGCAGATCAAATACGTTCAGTGGGTTTGTGCTTAGGTGGTTTGTGGGCTGTGTACATAAACCTGGAACTCGATTCCTAAATGTGCGACCGGTCCAGAGTTTATTGTCGATAGGCAGAGCGATTGCATGTACTCACTGGTTACTTCTTGTATGATTTCAGGTGTCAGGTAGTTGCTTAGCAGCTTCTGCTCTGGTGGGGTTGCCCAGTGCTTTCCTGGGTAGTGCTAATGAGAGGCAGTGAAGGCTTTTAGTTCCTCTCCATTTGTGCTCAGTGTTTTATGGTCATTAACTAATCCTTATATCCTGTGAATGAGGTAAACATTCACACTTACACATCAGAGAGACACAGAGTGGTTTGGGTTGGAAGAGGCCATAAAGCCCCCCCAGTCCAACCCCTGCCATGGGCAGGGACACCTCCACCAGCCCAGGCTGCTCCAAGCCCCGTCCAACCTGGCCTTGAACACTGCCAGGGAGGGGGCACCCACAGCTTCCCTAGGCAACCTGGGCCAGTGTCTCACCACCCTCACAGTACGGAATTTCTTCCTAATATCCAGTCTAAATCTCTGCTTTTCCAGTTTAAAACCATTCCCCCTCGTTCTGTCGCTCCTTGCCTTTGTAAAATGTCCCTCCCCAGCTTTCTTGTTCTTCAGGAACTGGAAGGCTGCAATAAGGTCTCCCCGGAGCCTTCTCTAAGGCATCCTGTGTGTCATGTTGAAAATTCTTAAACACTCTTATTACAGCTACAGATGTATTAGAATTTTGAACAAAAACACTGCAATCTTATTATTGTTACAATGCTTGTATTGATTTACCTTTTAAAATAGTCCTTTGGTGCTTAGCTATCCATATCTGCATTATGTAGATGTGTGTTTAATCCTTAGTCATTGTGTTTCGGCATGGATTTTTGCTCTGTGTAGAATTTAATACTGCTCTCTGACCCTCAGGCCACTGACAGTGCCTGACTGTCCATATTGTTAAGTTCTGCTGCTTTCAAACCAAGATGACCTCATCTAAATTGCTTATTGAGGATGGTCCTTGGCCTCCAACCTATGCCTAGAAGTTGCTTGGTGGAGGTCATCTGCCTCAGTCCAAACTTGTATTATCAAACAATAAGGAAAACATCAGAGTTTATTGACAGCATCGTATAGAAAAGCTCTTTTTTGCTCTCGTATCTCATGAGCAAATACATTTTTCTGATGTTTGTGGAGGATAATCTGAACTGTCGTAGCAGTTGTTATTTTCCATGTTGGAGTATTTGCTTGCTAACATTTGTTTTAGGGAAGCCAATACTTAAAAATGTTGTATGACATAATGCCAAGATACAGTTTTGAATGTGTGTAGTGTTACTTTATTTTCTATTCTTATTGTAACGTATCTTGTGAAAAGGGTGCTATTATGTGTCGATTGTTTTACATCTACTTTTGAAGCAATTACATATGCTGCTAAATACATTCCTTGGCTGGTGGATAGTGAGTATCGTGGATTCTAATTCAGCACAACCCTCTTGCTAGAGGAGAATGCTTTTGGCTTTTAGTAAAACGTTAATTGTAATAATCAGATAATGCAACATTTGTAACATTGGTATTAAACTGTGTTGGAAGACCGGTGAATGGTCATATTCTTATATTAGACTGGATTTTTACAAGTAGTTTTTTGTGGTACTTACTATAACTGTTCATAGGATAATGCTTTGGGAGATGATAACTTGGTGTAATCTATTGCACTTTCAAAAAATTGTGGTAAGTGTGGTTAGGCTGTTTTTGTGTAGTGTAGGGCTATTTGTGTATGTGCATAATGCTTCTTGCGATAGTCCATGTGACTGCTACATCAAAATGCATTACTTTAATATGTTTGAGTCTTAGTTTAGCTTCAGTCCTAAAAAATCCTTATCCTAAACCCCAAACTGATTACAAATATAAAACAGTGAGGCCTGATACTGTTCACCGAAAGATACTTCTCTAGAAAGCAACAGTTTTGTTTTTAGTGATTCTTCACTGTAGTTTTTGAAGTGTGCTGTAATGCTAGGAATATTACTAGCAGGTAAGTGGTAAATGAGAAGAAAGAGTAATAAATGCTTATTAGATTACTGAATAAAAAGGTTTTTGCTGAACGTGCAGGTAATATGTTAAATCACTGCTTATGTTCAGTATAAGTAATTTGGAACAGCTTAAATAGAAATTAAACATTTACTTGGTGCTAATATGTTACTTTTTCAGGTACATGTGATCAAAGAGGTGGCAGCAATGGCTCAAGAAAAGCTTGGTGTGTCCTGTGAAGTTATTGACCTGAGAACCATCTTACCTTGGGATACAGAGACCGTTTGCAAGGTAAGGAAACGATGCATGGTAATTTAAAAACACAACAAATCAAAAAAACCCACTAATAACTTTTTAAATGCAAATAATGGTGACTTTGTTCTTTAATATTTTAAAGACCTATGTTTTAGCTCTGTATTGCATATATTCTGTATTTTTTGTTCTGTGTCATATATGAAGAGTACATGGATCAAACATTTGCTTTAGCATTGAAAGAGAATTATGTTTCAGGGTTCAAAATAATGTTAGAATACATGTTCTTTGCATTGAAGTAGAGGGCAGAATTTAATGTCTTCTGCTTGAAAACTCCTTTTTCATTATTTCTTTCTCTTTCTATCATCTTTGCTGTCTTTGGGTCTGAAAGAAGCAGGTGAAATCTTTCACTTTTTTCCCTGCTGTTTTACACTAAAACCTTTATCTAATTTTAGGTCTGCAATAATATGCCTTAGTTTTGTTTATCCATATTTCTAGAAATACGTGTTTTGATTTAAGGTATATGAATTCTTGGGCTGTGGAGAAAAAAGCAGCTTTTACTATTCTCAGCCTATCTGGTTTGAAATTCCTGGGTACTGTGAAGTCCTTGTCTGCTCTATGGGAGTCTTTCATTTTTGCAGAAAATTTCTTTCAAAGCAATGAGCAGCTGAAACTGGAATTGGAATTGCCTTTTACTGGGAAACCATGGGAAGTGGTTATTGTACTTTTGATGTACCCTTTCACCTCATACTGCTTTTTCTTCAGCAGCTAAGGGCTATTGTGCGGAAAGACCTTAAAGGAAATGGAAGTGGGAGTATTTCCCAAAAGTATTTGTAAATGTAGGTAAGAATCCCAAGGTACACTTTTAAAGTGCCATTTGGGAAATACAAACAAAAAACACAACTAAAAACCAAAGCCAAAACACTACCTAACAAATTGGATGTCATTAAAGCTAAACCTTGTATCTGGAAAACTTGATTTCCTCACTCCTGATTATTATCTAATTTTTTTCTGTTGTCCTGAATTAGCAATTTTTGTGTGCATTATTTACAGTACCTGTAATATTTTTTTCTTTAATTTTTCATTTTTACTCCTGTGTAATTTTACCAGTATAAATACATGAATAAACTTAGGTTCTGCAAAACAAATATTAGTGTTGCTGCTTTGGGAGCACTCTTAGACAGGTCTTTTCAATAGCTACCTCAGGAAAACGAGTCTGAAGTCTCTTCCATGAAACCATTTGTTGTTGAGCTACTTGGAAACAATGAGTCTGCCTGACTGCTGTCCAACAGATTGTACAGATGTTTAAATAGGGCAGATCAGGCACACATCCTTATCTGACTATACATTTATATGTTTAAAGTATCCTGTAGACAAGTGTTTTGTCATTGTATAGTTGTTCGGTAAGGGCTTTACCTTTGGTCAGGCAAAGTATAAACGGGTTAAATGTGATAAAAGACAAGCCATTGGTCTGCTTCTTTATGGCAAAGCTTGTATTTTTCCTCAGGATGTATTTTACTGTGATATTTGTCTGAGGGACTATTTGCCAGTGGGACTGGATGGAGCAGATTATGGGAGGACAAGTCCTTGTTGTGTGTCTGCTATTGGCAGTGTCCTGTTGTCCAGTTGTGGATGTGTAACAAGTGTACACATAACTATGTGTTCCCTCATATAAATTTGATCTTTTCAGTTGAACTGCTTTCAGTGTTTGTTTGCGGTGTATTTCATGTTACTTGGATGTTCTTTCTAAATCTGTAAAAAAATGACATGTGTTGAGCTGTTGTCATCAATCTGAAAAGAAACTTTGGCAGTGATAAATCCTTTATAATCCCTTCTAGTAAAGTAAAATTATTTCTTTTTATTGTAGCTATTTTTTTCCTCCTGCAAAGATTTGAGCTCATTTGAGTCATCCTATGAAAACAAATCATCTCTTTGAAAGAGCAGTTAGGTTTGATTTGACCTGCACTGAAACACCATTGGGAAAAATGCAGCTGCACATAGGAAGTGCAGAGCTTTAATTGTACAATGTTTTACAAATCTTTACTTTAAAAATAGATATTTTGTGAAGGTTAAACTTAAAAGCCTGCCAAATATTCACTTACCCCTCCAGGTAAGGGCTCCCACGTAAGTTACCTTCGTCAGCATCCAGGCCAAGGGAGAAAGTTCTCATCACTTCATGGCTGGAGAAGTAACTCCCCATTTCTAGCATGGATCTTAGGGTTTTTATCCTCTGGCGTGCACAGCAGGCAGGGGCATGTCTGAGTAGATTAGACCACCTGGGGTGTGTTTTGAACAGTGCTTACTCTTATCTTTATTCATGGATGTTGTTCCCTTCTGTATGCTCTATCTCTTGAATATCTTTGTATTGTCATGGTCCCTTGGAACCAGACAGAAATCCTCCAGCTGACCTTTGTTTTACTTTTAGGCAATTTAATAGTGGTTTGATTGGGACTCAGAGCATACTATTTTTCAAGGCTCAACTCAGGTTTCGGTTCTTTGAATGATGCAGCACTGCCCTGTTCAGTTTTGTGCTTACCAGACAACTCAGGGCTGAGCCATCTACACAGCTCCCCATGGGTCATCTCTGCAGAGACAGGGCCTCAAGGCAACCTGAGGCTGAGTTGCTCCTGCAACCCCCCCTTTACAACCTGGACATTACTGAAACCTGTTTAAACTATGAACCAGGCTGATCCTTACAGTCTTCTATACTGAACATCTTGCAAGGTAACTGTGGCATACATGAAAAGATGGAACAGATAGACCTGTTTTAAATCTGTGAATGGGTTTAGTGTTAAGAATTAACAGTGTATTATTTTGAGAGAAATACAGTGCGTATTGGCTAGGCAGTTCAGCTATTTATGATAATAAATAACAAATAGTAAATGTTTTTAGCAATGCTTTTGTGTTAGTACGATTGCAGGCTGGCCAGTCTGATGGGAGAAATATTAAATTATCTTCTTCTGCAGATCTTGAATGTTTTGCTCAGCTGAAAATAATTAGTGGTTTGTATTTGGTACCATGCAACACTGAAACTTTTAAACTTAATTTGCATCCTGGGCAGTTCTTAAGGTAATCACCAGCATAACTAAAAAGATGGAAGCTATAGTTGTAGCTGCTTGCTGTAGCCTCACCCCAAAGGGAACTATGTGGTGCAGTTGCTGCAGATGACCATGGCTTTTGGATTCTGTTCCGGTGATGGGAGTTGCTGTACTGCAGTTATTCCCTTTCCGAGATGAATGTCAAGGACCAAGAGAGTAGCAGCAAAGTTGACCATGCCAGAGAAAGTTCTTAGCTGTCCATCCATCTGCTTAATTCCTTTTTGCAGCCTCTTAACAGGTAATGGGATTGATTGTGCTCCAAACCAACCCGTAAGCAAATCATCAGCTGTTACAGAGCTGCCCTCTGCCTTAGACTGTTACTTGTCAGCCTCCGTAAGTCTCAGGCCATGTTTTTGTTTACCCTTGTCTTACATATGTTTGAAATGTCTGTCTGTCATCTCCTGGTCCTGTTGGACGCAGAGGAAAAGGATGGTGTATGTGATGTGCTGCAACCTTATCGCCATTCTGTTGGTGTTGGGATGCAGGGTCCTCTGCTGATGGGAGTCTGTGCGTGATCTTGCCAGAGAACAAGACTTGATCAAGACTTTGGGTTTTGATGTAAAAACACATCCCTCAGTTTTACTGCTGGGACTGGTGTCTTTTGAGATCTGTTATTTTAGTCCTTGGCCTGCTGCATGTCTTTGTTCACATGGCTTTTCTCCCAACATTACCTGTTACAATTCTCCACGTTATTATGATTTTTCTGTCTGCTGGATCTTTCTAGAAGGGAGGGAGCCTTATCGAGCTCCTTCTAGACTGTGTGATTGTTCCCAATAATGTCTCTAATGTTTGTTTTCCCTGTGGGTCAATGCCATGAAAATTTAATAATGGAATTGAATTTTACACAAGTCGTATGCATTTATGCATGCTCTATGCATTTGCCAGTCTAATATGTTTTTCTCTGCAGGCTTATTTTATTCTTATGCTTACCCAAGAAATGAGGCATTCTTATATAGAGATATTTCTGTGAATTTTCCTTGCCAGTCTATGTAATTTTTTAAAACAAAGTCAAGGAGCCTTCATGGTTGGTGTTGGGGAATAAGCAGGCATCATAACCTTAACTTAATTGTTATTATCTTTAGTAATGAAATAACGTTAACACTGAAATGTTCAATGGAGCTATTTGAGAATGAGATGCTTTGCTTAAATGAAAATATATGCAACTTTAAGGCTCATTTGACCACTGTGGTGTAGGCATGAAGAGGGCTGAGCTGAAATGGTTAGTGCTTTGGAGATGAGCAGTAATGTGTCAGAATTTTCACTGCACATCTAACTGCTTGGTCTGCTTTCTATAGCTGTTTCTATATAGAAAATGATCATTAAATACATATTTCATAGAACTATGAGAAGTCATACTTCACAGCTACCACCAGAGGCCTCTTTTTAGCCAAGTTAGGCAGCTGCTTTGACTTTGCATTGCTCCTATGGGCATGCTTATGACTATATGGCTCTGAGTGAAAAATAAACATAGTGAACATAAATAAAAATAGCTGCCTAATTTTACTGGTATTTTCCTTGCATTTTTAAGATTTTGAGATTACGTTCAGTTTTGAAATCAGGGTTTGTCATCTGCATGAGGAGATGAGGCTGCACCTGCCTGATGCAGACTGCCATGGGCTTTGAATGGATCCCAACAGTAATTGAAATCTTCTCTTTGGTACAATTCCTGAGATGGGAAAATGTGCAAACAAGGACTAGATTTTTCTTTTCTTAATCTTCAGACGTCTAAGAGTGAGTATTGAAGTTTGAACTAGTTACAGCAGCTCATAGAGCTATTCAAGAGAATAGCTGAGGGTCATTCATGCCAGCTGTTTTGGCAGCCTATTTTTGAATGAGATAAATTGGCCTCTGGAAATGTCTGTATTTAAAAGTTAAATTTAAAAGTTAAGGGAATCCTGATTGAATGTAGTGTAAGGTCAAGTGAGATAAATCACACCCTCATTGTATAGCTGGGAGATGACACCTACTGCTGACAGAAAGGACATCAGTAGTTGGCCTGTTAAAAAAAAATCAGAAATCGCTTTACTAGAATAAAAGAAAAGAATCTGTGTTGTATGTTTAAATAAATATATATATATTGTTTTACATAAGACTTCATTCCTGTTTAACTTGGAAAATCTTTTTGTGAAAGAAAGATGTACTTCCTTACTTAAAGGCAACAGATAAACAGTTCCTTGCCCCTAAAAACTGGCCTAGCCTGTTTCAGGAACCTCCAGCATTCTTAAAAAAACCAGCTTTCCTGCACTGGATCAAAAGAAATTGATTTTACAGGCTGAGAGCTTAAAAAGGCATACTGGGAATATTTTAAGTCATTTATGTTACTTTAGACCTGTATTTTATGCTTTGTTCCTTTACACAGAAATCAGGACTGGTAACAAAGTTAAACTACATAAAATGTAGTATATTCCTTAGTATATTCCTATATTCTTTATATCTATATTAAATCAGAATTTTTCATTTTGAACGTATTTCAGACTACTGAAATTGTGACTTCTGCGCATATGTTGATAGGTTCAATGTTCTTCTAAACTTTATATCTGAGTTTTCATGTGCTTAGAAAACTAATTTCTGAAGTTATTATTTTTCTGAATTTTATTAATTGTTTGAACCAGAGAAACATTTTTTAAAAAAACTTGACTTTTTGTTTTCTTTTGATGATTGATTGCAAGGACTTTTTAAAATATATCACTTATTTTATGGTTATATGCTTAGGTTTGCACTAGTGTGCTTGTATGTCATGATTGCTTAAACTTGGACTGTTCTTCTCAAAGGATTCAGATCACACTGGAGTTGTCACTAGTTGAATCTGCCAGATTTTGATGCCTTTTTGCACTGTAGAGCCTTTTAGTAAAACAGATTTCTGAAGATGAAGATAGGAGCCCAGGACTTTTTTGTTTTGGAGAGAGCCCTCCTTACAGGAATGGTCACATTCTCTTTGGTTTTCTCTCTTACTGCTGTCTGATGCTTATTCTGCGTGATTTAGGGTAATAACAGCAATGGAGCATGAGTAGGCTGATCTCCTGGTTTATGGTATAATTTGGTAGCAATGTCACACTGCAGGGAGCTGGAAGATTGGACTGGAGAACTCAGGAGCTCCTAAGGCATTGAACCCAGGTCTTGCTCCTCTTGAACCTGTGCCCTTACCACCCTTTCTAATGGAAGAGCAGAAGAGCTCATGAGCTTTTGTCCCCAGGTACTTCGCTGTCAATTCA
This sequence comes from Mesitornis unicolor, assembly GCF_000695765.1. Taxonomy (NCBI): domain Eukaryota; kingdom Metazoa; phylum Chordata; class Aves; order Mesitornithiformes; family Mesitornithidae; genus Mesitornis; species Mesitornis unicolor. The sequence continues at coordinate 16,419 of NW_010198191.1, read as the reverse complement.
ATGTTAGCAGATTATCACCATGCCCAGAGCACACTTCAGCTTCGTCTCTGAAGGATGCAATTTGTTGGGGTGGCTTAGGCTGTGAATCCTAACGTATGAGCTGGGTGTTTCGGTTCTCAGTAAGCCTTTCTTCACACATCAGTTGAGAAGTCTGGATCCATTGCAGACTTGATGCAATGAGTGTCCTAGCATCTGCTCTTCGTGGTCTGCTTCTGTGCCCATGTCAGGTTGGTTTTTGCTCTCTCTACAATAACGTTGCAGTGTGATATGATGTACTGTGGGATACCTGGGTGGTTACATGCAGGTATTTTTGGTTGCTGACTTGAGCAAGTTTTTTTAAAACTTTTTTTTTAGGACATTTTTTCGCAGTCACCATAGCCACTAACTCTGGCCTTATGGAAGAAACGCAAGATCTCAGTAGTGTCCTACAGCTGTCCTTATCTATAGACTTCTTCCTAAAAGGAGTAAAAATGGTTTTATTTATAATTCCTTTTTCATGATAGAAGTTGGAGGTTTCCCTTACGGTGGTGGAAGCACGCTTTTTGCAAGGCAAGTCCATCAACAGTTTACTTTTACTGAGTGCAGAAAGAATCTTACATACATTAAAACACACCCAGATCTGTAGTCTTTCACAGGAAAACTGGAATAAGTGGTACAGGTTGTATGTGCATAGGGCTCTGGTGTAGTGCTTCTGAATGAGACACAATGCAATTCCTTGCTTTACCTGTAGAAGACTGAACCCCTATAAATTCCCAATATGTAGCTGAATAGATAAAAAAAAAATCTCAGTAGATAAAAAGTTGTGGTGTTGTGTTATAAAATGCAGCAAGCCTGTTTGAAGCCTATGTGTTGCCTTTGCTACTTCCTTAGGAAATGTAACAGCGAAGGCTGTCCTTAGGTTACAGAGCTTCTTGTCTGTATCTACATTCTTGAAGCACTGTGTCACTTCATGGGCCAGTGAAAAGTTTGGTTTGTTTACTTTGACAACCTTCACTCATTTCTGACTAAAGCTCCTGCTTTATTCCCTAGGGCTGGACTATGAGTGATACAGTGGTTATGATTCAAAGAGAGGAGTTAACTGTGCATACAATGCATGACTTCTTTTTTGGGGTTTTTCTGTCAGTTCCAATCCAGGCAGGTAACACTTTCCTACGACTTCATTGATCAGCTGTGTTGTTATTGGAAGATGAAGCTATCATGAAGGGTCCTGCTCAAGAAACTGAAACATGAGATATATATGAAGCATCTACAAAATTTATTACTTTATAACCTACAAAACTGTTCAATGATACTTTTTCTCCCTTTCAGAAATTAAGTTTTCAGACAAAAGTTTTTCCCTTTCATTATACTTACCAGATTTGCTTGGAAGCTTTGGAGAGATCAGGCTGTGTGGATTTTTCTGTCTGTGAACAGTTGGGTGGTGTGGTATTGATTAAAAAGTCGATGGCACACGTCCCAGTGCTTCACCGCTCACGTTCAGGGTAAAATTCTGTGGCTGTAGTGTTTTTCATATTGAAATGCATTTGTTACTGGAAGTGTGAAATCTAGCTCAGGATTAAGCACTCTTAAGGGATCATGCAAATTATTTTATTTTATTCACCCTGAATTGAGCTGAGCATGTTGTTTAAATTGATCAGTATCAATCTGCCATTTTCACTTTTGCAAGTGAAAAATTGCAAATGCACATTTTGGTGCTTTTGTATTCTTTGGAAGGCAAGGATTTGCCGTGCATACTGGTGAAGATTTGCATTTGTTATCTAATCAGTCATCCTAAATTTCTCTGAGCTGTTGCTACTGTAGTGCGAAGAAAAGCTGAGAATTATTGCTTCATGACTTAGTAATAAAATCAGTGTAAACTGAACTCCAGTATTAAGGGCTCGTGGCTTCCTGTGCGCCTCAATAACTGAGTTTTGCAAAAAAACCAAATAGTGGTGTCTGCAAAAACATAGTTTATGGATTGATATTATCAAAAATAGTAATTCTGAACTTGCTTCTTTAGGACAATGTCCTACAGACAAGCGAAGGGATAAAAAAATATATATAATTATATTAAAAAAATTATATAGACTGAGCTAAAGCAACCGCAGTGGGAAACAGTGGGCACTGAGGAGTAGATTAGGGCAAACTCTGTGCCTGTTTTCCATCGAGACAGTTTGATGGGAGCCATTGCTGCAGTGTGTGTTAGAGCTTTTTTCTCAATGCATATTTTTATTGGCATTTTTGTCAGCTGTTGTCTTCAAAGCGATTGAATAATTGTCAGTAGTAGATCCTTGGTGTCCTGTGCTTCACAGGCAGCATGTCCTTGCAGACCTACTGGTCCACCAGCCGCTTGCTCCCATTCCTTTAAGTTTACTTCATCTGATTGGACTGAGAATAAAGGAAAATCAAGATCAGCAAGCCTGATGTGGGTTTTTTAATGCATTAACTGCGCTCACCAGACATTGAACTGTATAACTGTAGCGCAGGTATCCTGGGATCGGGTTTATGTTTCTTGGCTATCTGTTCTTGGGCTTTTGCCATTTTACTCGTTGCTCCTTGGATTTCTTACTGAATGGATCTCATACCTATAAAATGTGATTGAAGTTGTACTGCTTGCGTGATGACAGTTAACTTTGTCACCGTTTCCATATGAAACTCTTGTCTTTAGGTCATGTATTTTCAGGTTGCTAGAGCATGCCGTGGACTGTTGCTTGGCTTCCAGAGGCAGAACACAAACCATGCTTGCAGGCAGTCATTTTAAAGTTATGAGAATATATGTAACCATTTTAGAAACCAGTTATTCAGACCTTTTGCTCTTCTATATTGCAAGAGTAAATGAAACGAGCTTTGAATGGAAGCCTTGTTGTTTGTTCCTGTGCATCTTGCTGTTTTGGGAAAGTACCTCAGCACCAAGGCATTTCGCTATGTATAGTTCTGTTTTCTCCTTTCTCTCTCCTAGTATAAAGATAGTTCTCAATCTTTAAATTCCTGTGTCTGGTTTTCCTGTGTATGTATTGAGAATTGGTACTTGAGAAAGAGTCCAATTATTGAAAACCTTGATTAAATAGAGAAAAGTATTTTCTGTGTAGTTTTTGTTAACATTGAGTATAGCGCTGATGAAATGGTCCATGAGTTCCTCATAAAACCTTTTCCCTTTTGCCCACATTCCGCATTACAAGCTTCAAATTTAAAGGCACTTATGTAAATAAATGAGTAGTGGTGTGTAGTCTATAGTTAGAAGCTATTTTATAGCTCCAATATGTGTTTTTATTTTTTTCCATTGCAACTGGTGCTGATTGAATTCTAATGGAAGCTGAGATGATGGTAATCATATATGAATCATTCTTCCATAGAGATAATTATTACTTCCCTACAGTATTGCCTTTCTTTAAATGTCTGTAGTTATTTATCCTGCTATCATCACTTAGTTGAGCCAGCTACTTTTTTAAAGAATTTGTTTAGGATTCAGAAGCTATAGATCTTATTATTTGTGCATTATTAACCTTTAACCCAAGAGAATGTAGTTTTAAGTATTTCTGTGATAATTTTGGAATTTTTAAGATAATGTTGAAATTTATGATGTAAGATTTAGTCTGCTTTTTTCCTGAATTATTCTGTAACAGCATATGCATTTATTAGTAGCATAATGCATTGTATTTGGCTTATTGTAAGTATTCTTCTTTTCATGGTGAGCTTTCTCTTTCATTTGTGCATTTTTGAGAATCTTAAACTGATCTGTGTATTTCAGAACTTTCTGAGACTTTTTTTAACATAAAAGGAAGTAAAATTTAAATACACATTTGTCTATAGTACTACATTCCAGAGGAGTATTTTAGCAATTTTCCCACCTTGTCTTTGATTTAATTTTGTTATATGGAACTAACCCTTCAGAACCAGGAAGCTGCCTACTGTGCAGAATATCCTTTTTCGGATAATACAGGATAGAATTTCAAGGGACAGATTTTACCTTTTGCTCTCACTCTTTTCTGCTTGAAATTTTGCTCCCAGCTCAATTGCATATAGATTTTTTTTAATTAAAAGTGAATGTAGTAGCTCTGTCTGTACTTAAAACTGTTTAGAAGTCCTATAAAAAATTTAGTTCCATATAAACTTGCCAGACTTTAATTGCTCAAGCTTTCCCATATTGGGTGTCAACCTAAAACTGGGGGCATTTTGTTTGATTTTTGTTTGATTGTTTGTGGGGGTTTCGCTGCATTAGCTGATGCTCATGGCTTATGAGTACCACTTGGAGAAGTCTGATTTATTAGGTGGAGAGTTGTTAGCTTCATGGTTGGGAAGCCTCTGATTGCATTATACTGTTTTTGGTGGGTTATAGTGACTGTGACTGGCATTGCTGGAACCTGCAATTAATAAAATATCTGTGTAGTCCTCTACATTTATTTAGGGCATTTCTATCTTTGCTGGAAAAGGTGAAGCTAAAGCAAAGTTGGGGGATATTGAAGCAAAGCTGTGTAACTTAAGGTGAGAAAGACATAAGGTAGTGTTTTATTCTGGTACTGAAGAGTACTTGAAAATAATATTTTTTTAAATAACTGATATCTTTACTTTTTCTAGGTAATTTTTAAAAATATTCTGTGATTCTGTTGCAGTTGCTTTAAAATGAAGAAGATATATTAGCGCTGTATTAGCGATGCTGTGGCACCCATGTGGCTTCATCTTTTGTGAGATGCTCAGCTAATTTGCCTTTAAGATCAGCCCTTTAATATGTAAGGAGATCTTTGTACCGGTTCATTACTGGCACGTGAGCATATTCTGTTTTCTGTGCTGAAAAATAGGGAAGCTTTGCTGCTGTTCAACTTGATTCTTCTCTTAGGCACTGAGAAAAAAAAAAAAAAGAAAGAGAAAAGAGTAATGGTGTTTGTTTCCAGTGTTTGTCTGTCTCTTCCAAAGACAAAGAGCAGGAGGAATCACTGCTGCAACATTTGCTACTCTTATTGCTCTCTTCTTTCATGTATCTCTTTTCAGGGATGTGATGTATTAATTTCTAGCCCTTGTTCTTGAAGAACAATCTAGTTAAAGCTGAAGATACTGGACAAGAAGGAGCCAAAGGAAGGGAAGTCTTCTGAGCTATGACGTATGTCATCGTTACTTTGAGGAGAATGCGAGAATTCAGGCCATAGCAGTAGGATAAGCAGTGACATCTGAGAAAAAGCAGTATACACAATTGGCAGTGCTAGAATATCATCATATTTTTGATTCATGTCCTCTTCTGCCCATAACTTGACTAATAACTGCCTATCTGTAGAGTTCTGGATGTGTGCTTTTATTGTTCCAATATGAATCTCACTACAGTGCTAGGTATGCAGGGCAATCAGGTGTTCTTTGTTTTTAATAAATGTTGGTGTAAGTTATCTTTCTTGTATTCTCTCATTCACATCGTTCTTCCTCCCCTAATTTTCTACCTGTTTGAATACCCTGCAAATGCTTTTGCTTTGAATAAACATTGTAGCTTGTGAACTAGAGGTGCTGGTATTATATGCTTGATTTGCAAGTTTATTTGATTTAAAAATAAGTAGGATTTTTATTTATAAAACTTCATAGCAATGAAAAAGTTTAGCAGGAATTACTTCAGGCCATTTTCTCTTCTCTTTGAAGGCAGAATATGAAAGATAACATATAAGAAGATAAGCAGCCAGAATTTATATTAGTAAAGTCCTGGAAGGTCTTAATCTGAAGCCATCTAAAATAACCATGTTAAACATTAGAAAAATCTTTATCACTTTTTGAAATCAGGTAATGTGAGGGGAGTTGTTCATTCAGCCTAAATTTCATGAAGAGAAGAGGTTGCCAGCATTATAAAATACATCATTTTAAGATAATCCAATCAATTCTTTGTTCCATTTGAACTGCACGTGAGGTATTTATCCACTTGCCTGAGCAATATTTTGTTTAAACTACAGTCACATTACTTAGACCAGCAATGCAGTGTGCTGTTAGTTGGAACTGTACTTTGGTTTATGCCTTGTAGCTTAAGACTTGCAGTTGTTTACAGAGAATGCTAATCAAACTTTCTGGATGAGAAAAACAGTAAGTGGTGATTTAAAACCACTTGGTTACAGTCTAATGTTCCTGCTGTAAGTATACATTATGATTTCTCCATCCAGCTGAAAAAATATATATATATATTGCCAGTTTTATTAAGTTACTTGGTCTACAAATGACAAAACTGTAAAACCACTCTTTTGGCATGTGGTCAAACATGACCACTGAGTACTAATCTATACTGTATTATCATCTCTTGGCATTTGTGGTGCGTTTACCTAGGCTTTGAAGTTCACAATAGTGCTGTGTTTGGAGGATTACAAATTCCTTAAGGAAAAAAGGGCTTAAATGACTTTACTGCAAAAGGGGAATCTATTTTGAATTTAAAGAGTAAGTGGCACCTATTGATCATTTACCAGTAAACTGATTCATTATTTAAGCACTAAAAGAAAAAGTTGAGTTATTATTTTGTTCAAAGTTTTGAAAGGTTTCTCTTAGAAATGTCAATTTCTTTAATAAATCTGTAAGGTCTGATTCTTTTCTGTCTGCTTCCCCCTATAGGGAAAGTGGAGGTAGAGTTGAGGAGAAAAAAGAGAAATTTGGATTATTAAGCACAGAAATGTGACTTTTAGTTTTTCATTTGTTAGTGTCGAACTATTTGCAATATGATGGCAACAAATGTTTCACTTCAAAAAAACCTGTGGAACCAATTAATTTCTAATCACCAGTTAAAGTATTTTGTTGACATTAGAGAAATCTCTTTATGCTATCATTGTTTTTTGGCTTAGAGTTTAACGATGTTTTAAATAATGGACTGACTAAAGGAAAATGTGATTTTTAGATCTTAAAAGTACTGTCAGCAGTTTGTGTTAATACAGTTGTATAGTTTTATTTTCCTATGAAAGAAAATAAATATATCAAAGTAATCTGTCTACCTTACCACATGTAAATTGTCCCTTCTACTGGACAATCAAAATGTGTATGAAGTAGTTAATGCATATGTTACTGGGTTTGTATTCATCTAGATTTAAAAAGTATCATCATGATCAACGTAGCTGTTTTGAATTTAAACCTTAAAGATCTTGGTGATTTTACCTAATTAATACTTGCACTAATTAAATGTTGAAAAAGGTAGAGATTTTCTTGGGCTAATTGGACTAACTGCAAAGCTAATATATGGAACCTTTCTTATTTCAGAAATGACTTGGTATCACACTGGAATTTGCTTATTACAAAAGATAAATATAGCTATATATTGTTTTCTGTGACTTCAATAGTTGTCAAATATTTGATAAGATTATAGCTTTTTATAAAAAGTTTTTACTTAACGCATCATAGCGTTAAGTAGTTTTCTGACCTGTAATACACGACAATACCAATTTATTTCCAATATTGGGAAAAAAATCAAAATCAGTGTCACTGTAAAGTAGAAGTGAAGACTCATATTCCTCCTCACACCTGTATTCTTTATTAATTTAATATTTATTTCATTATCACACAAATTAACATCAGAACCGACATGACTAATCAACTGATGAATCAGCAAAGTATTGAGGAAGTTGCTGTTGTGATGAAGTTTTAAGCTTTCACGATATGCGTTCTTAAAATATTGTGACTCTTGTATGCAAACAAACTTCTAAAGAAATAAAATATTTAGTGGTACTACACAAATGCTGATCTTTAAATAAGACTTTGGACAGTCTAAAATTATAGAATTGAGAGCTTCAATGCTTCTATAGCTAAACATCATTAGAAATACAGGATTATGGAGAAAGAGATTGTGTTTTGCGTTAGTCAAGTGCCTTACTTACAGGCTGGAATGCTAAAATCCTGATAGAATTAACTCTGTCCAGGGATGTCAAAGGCAACTAGAAAGGCTTCTATGGGTACGTCATTAATAAAAAGAAAAATGGGACAGTATGGGCCCTCTCCAGAAGGAAACAGGGGACCTGGTTACGTGGGATATGGAAAACGCTGAGGTACTCAATGACTTTTTGCCTCAGTCTTCACCAGAAAGTGCTCAAGCCACACTGCCCAAGTTGCAAAAGGCAAAGGCAGGGACTGGGAGAATGAAGAATTGCCCCCACTGTAGGAGAATATAGGGTTTTAGACCATCTAAGGAACCTGAAGGTGCACAAGTCCATGGGACCTGATGAGATGCATCCATGGGTCCTGAGAGAACTGTCAGATGAAGCTGCTAAGCCACTGACCATCATATTTGAGAAGTTCTGGCAGTATAGTAAAGATCCCACTGACTGGAAAAGGGGAAATATAACCACCATTTTTAAAAACAGAAAATAGGAAGACCCAGGGAACTACAGCTCTGTGCCTGACAAGATCATGGAGCAGATCCTCCTGGAAACTATGCTAACTCACATGGAAAATAAGAAGGTGATTAGTGACAGCCAACATGGCTTCACTAAGGGCAAATCATGCCTGACAAATTTGTTGCCCTTCTATGATAGGGTTAAAGCATTGGTGAATAAGGGAAGAGCAACTGATGTCATTTACCTGGACTTGTGCAAAGCTTTTGTCACTGTCTGACATGACATCCTTGTCTCTAAAGTGGAGAGTCATGGACTTGACAGATGGTCCACTTGGTGGATAAGGACTTGGCTGGATGGTCACACTCAGATCTGTGGTCAGTGTCTCAATGTCCAAATGGGTACCAGTGGTTGTTCATCCTGGGGAAGACAAGGCCCTGCAGAGACCTCATAGCAGCCTTCCAGTACTTAGAGGGGGCCTACAGGAAAGATGGGGAGGAACTTTTTATCAGGGAATGTAGTGAAAGAACAAGGGGTAATGGTTTTAAACTGAAAGAGGGGAGATTTAGACCAGACATTAGGAGAAATTCTTTAGTGAGAGTGATGAGACACTGGCCCAGGTTGCCCAGGGAAGCTGTGAGTGCCCCCTCCCTGGCAGTGTTCAAGGCCAGGTTGGACGGGGCTTGGAGCAGCCTGGGCTGGTGGAGGTGTCCCTGCCCATGGCAGGGGTTGGACTGGGGGAGCTTTAAGGTCCCTTCCGACCTAAACCATTCTGTGAGTCTATGATAAATAGGGAATATTTATAAACTCATGATGCTCGTTCATGCTGCTGACTCATTTTGATGCTATGGTGATCAGTACAATGGAAAAATGTATATCAATTAATAGAACCAGGCTGTTTTTCCCAGGTTACTTTCATGATTTTTTTTAGTTCATCAGGGAGGCTGATGAACTAAAATGCAGAAATATACTTCTTCGTCTATAGGTAGATTTTCTTTTGTGTACATTTTAAAATCACTATGAGTAGTGATTCTTGGGCTAATGCTTGTGCTAAAAGATTGAATGTAACAATTAAATGTAGTTCTATTGTGTCAAGAAATCTCAAATACAAGGCTTGATTTGGTGTCTTGTCATTGAAGAGACTTCCATTGACGTCAATGAAAAGTGCATATATTTTATGATGGCAGTTTCTAGGTCACTTTGTATGTTACTGCTTTATTGTCCTATGCTAAACCATCAAATGTCATTGGCTTACTATAGCTCTAACTGACATGTTACTTGTGCACAAAGACCATTAAACTTAATGGAAGTGGGGAATTAATTTGGTTGAGTACAAACTGAACTAAAAGGCACATGATTAACCTTTTTAATGTCTTTGAGCATTGGGAGAAGTTCTTACTTTAGTGTAATCTAATCTTTTAGTATTAGCCTGGATATGCAAGACAGATGTTGATGAAACATGAAGATTTTAATAGTGGTGTTTGCCAGAGAATAGAGTAATGGATTATAAAATTCAAGTTTCTTTACAAAGGAAAGGCCGCCAAATCATAACCTCTGTTTATGTGTTGACTCAGTCGATATAAATTTGAAGTTTTTTCCTGTTTTCTGGCCTGATTGTATGTGACAAAAAGTCTGAAGCTGTATGATGTAATCTTAATCAGTTGAGAGGTAATGTTTTTTATACTAAGCACTGTGACTGTACTCAATCTTCTGGGGAAAAAGAAGTTAAATACAAATTACTGAACTGAGTGAAATGCATCAAAAAGATCAAACTAAGGCTATTCTAGTAGAAGCAACAGAGTTACTGCAATAGAAAATAACTATCATTTCACATTTCATGGTATTTTAATGGAAATCCAAATTAAATTTACAGGCAAATTACCAAGTAATAATGTTAATGGTTAAAAATCCCAACAACATAGTAGAAATGTTTCATGAAAGGTGGCAAAAAAAATAGAGAACTCTCATGGAGTTCCATGGCTTTTTGGATTTGTCCTTATTGTCTTTTCTCTTTCCATGTATTGTTATGAAGGCATAGGAATAAATTTATTGTTTTACTTTGGATAACAACTTTATGATAAAGAATGAAAAATATTTACTGCATGAGTAATGAAGTCTGGTTTTCTATGGTTTTATGTTCCATATTTCTTACCTTCCACCTTTCCGTATTCACCATTTAGCTCCATTAGGATGCTCAGCTCCTTTCTAAATGGCTTACTAGACAAAAAGTAGCAATTAAGACAGCTTATTGGTGCTTACTGGTTGCTAAAAGAGCTGTGGGAAAGACGGTGTTAAGTGGAGCTTGTGTTTTATTGGGCTACTAATAGTAGGAATGCTAATCTCTCTTACCCAGACAGACTGATTTTTACCAAGCTTGCTGGAACGTAATAGCTTTAGCAACTGGACAGAAAAATAAGATGAGGTCACAGAACCCTCAGTTCCTTGTCTAAGGGGATGAAAATGAGTATATACCTTGAAAATTACTATTCCTCTAGAAGTTCAAGTAGGTCTGATATGGAGAGTATAACTGATACAAAAGAATGGACATCGAAGAAGATATGAGATAAGGATTGCTTAGATGACTTTGATGAAGAGGTCACAAAAGTAAAAGGCAGAATAGGACAAAATATAGCACTGAAAGAATGAAATGATAAGATGAATTGATTGATGCTTTAGAAAAATTAATTTAAATAGGAAGTAATACAGATGAAATGTATTCAGAAGAACATAAACAAGGGATACAGTAATTTTTAAAATATAGGTCTGCAAGATATTTAGCACAAAATTCTGTAAACAATTTGTATCATTTAAATAGTTGCCACATCCATTAGACACCTGCTAACACTTATTTTCGAAAGGGGTCAAAGATGGCACAGGTCTCTTTTTCAGACATCTAATTGACCATCTTGGTCAAATTTTTCTTAAATTATTTAATGATTAATTTGCTCAGATCATAATATTGCTTCATGCTTTCCAATGTAATCCATGTTAGTAATTCAGATACTAGATCAAATGAGTGGCATAAGTGGGTTGAACAGCAGCAGTGAAATGGATTCATCTGTCCTGTGATGAGCTTGTCGTGGTTTAGGGTTGGGCTAGCCACTAAATCCTGGCCAGACACTCTCTATTAACCCCTCTCCCTTCCCTAGAAGGGAGAAGAGAATAAGGAAGAGAGACTTTAAGGGTTGGAAAATAAAACTAACAGATTTAATAAAACAATAGTACTAATACTACAGGATAATCATGTAAATAGGAAAATAATGAAATACATACAAATATGTATACAAAACCAATATAAAATCCTCCCCCCACCCTCCCCCTCCGATGAAGAATACGTCACCAGAGGCTTTATGGAGAAGTGCGGAATGCACGAATCAGGATCAGAGGCAGAGAGCAGGGTCTGCTCAGACTTCGGCCATTGAAGGGATCAAGACAGATGGACAGAAGGGTCAGAGATGGAAGGGCTCCAAGATGGAAGGAGGGTCGAGACCCTCGTGATCCGTCGGCTTTATACTGAGTATGACGTGTATGGTATGGAATACCTTGTTGGTCAGGTTTGGGTCCGCTCCTCTCTGTAGGTGCAGATATGGCACCCATGGTGAGACAGTGGCCTTGGGATTATCACTTGATCCGTCGGCTTTATACTGAGTATGACGTGTATGGTATGGAATACCTTGTTGGTCAGGTTTGGGTCCGCTCCTCTCTGTAGGTGCAGATATGGCACCCATGGTGAGACAGTGGCCTTGGGATTATCACTTGTAACAGTACACAATGTCTGGAAAAACATGTTGCTAGTTTCAGCAAATTCAACCACTTAGAAGAGACTGAGCTGAAAAGTAAACTCACTAAATAGAAAATTAGTTCTATTTAGCTCAAACCAGGACAGAGCTGTATGAAGTTGTGTTTATCAGTGGCTAGAAACTTATTAATGTTCAATTCTACTATGTCTAAAATTTTTTATGAACATACGATGTCTAGAGAACACTGAGTGAAGGCTGGGTTCATTTTTTTAGCCTAACTCTGGATTTATGGAATTTTGAAGATCTAGAACAACCTTTTTAAACTTTTTTGTCTCTCTTTAGAAGGCTAAATATTAGTCTTGGGTAGGGAAATCTCCTTTTAACTTCCACTTACTATTTGTGAATATCATAAGAGTAATTGATGTCTGGGTTGTCTGTGAGAACCTGTGACTGTTAATAAACAATATGCACATAATTTCTGAAAGGCAAAAGAAGGACTAACTAATCTCAAGGTTAAATGTTAATTTATTAATAGACTTGTAACTTCTGAGACCTAAAATAAGTGGTAGTTTTGAACATGAGTATAGAAAAAACTGAAGAAGCAAGTTAAGTTATTAAGATTTTATTTTGTGTGTGTGACAGTGTAATTAAAAGGATAACGGAATAAAAAGCCTCAGGAAAGGACTTCTCTCCATGGAATGTCAACTGAATGTGGTGATGCCACACAAACTTAAAGGGGGCCTTATAATGAGTCCAGGAAGATTTTTAGGATGAAAAGGACCTCTCTAGTGAAAAAGATCTCTTTGGTACAGCATTGTCTGTCTGTATTTACTGAGACTTTCTGTTTTTGCTTCCATAAACAGGGAATTAAGAAGTTATATAGCAGGGGAGGGAAGGACAAATTTGTCTATGATGCATAATTAACAATTGGTCAGACTGGAGAAGTTTGGAGGCTGCTGCTGAAGTTCTTATTTTCTGAAACCTTTACTATTACTTCTATGTTTTAGGCTGCATACTCAGAAAGATTGTTTGAATAGTTGTGTTTAATTGTGGTTAAGTAGGCAAATATAGTTAAAAGTATTGAGTTACCAGTCTAGTGTATTCATGAGCGTTTTCCATTAGTTCAGTTGCCTTTATACTTAAAAATACTATTTAAGGGTTCTGTTCACAGTTATTACTAGAAGACTATGACTGGGACGTGGAGGCACATTTAGCCAAAAGAAGCTCTTTTTATATTCATGTTATTTCAGTAGTGTTATCCAGGTAGTATTGGGGATCCTCAGAAGTAAACAGGGACTCCTTGCACTAAATATATATTAAAAATATTAATTGTCACTGTTAAGGAGAGCTTCCAGTATCAAAAGACAAATGAGATGTGAAGAGGTGGAGGAGAAGCAAGCAGTAAAATCAATATGGTGTATATGAAGTGATAAAAATGAGCCAGGTGGGCTGTATTTTCAAATTGGCTTTTGACTTCTGAATCAGTTTTCTTTCCTAAATAATTGATTCCAGTGTGTATGTGGCAATTTCTCTTAAGGATATCAAGAGGTCATGCTATGCAATTCCAGAAGTACTTTTTGTTTTCTTATCTCTTACTGAAGTTGGTTAATATGTTTCTAAATCTTTATAGGTTAAGCAGGAGTTCCCATCTGCACAGAACATGACTTTTCTCCATTGTCTCCACATCCTATGACCAATATTAGTGGCTACTGTTTTCTTAGCAATTAAATGCTTTAGGGTACGTAAAACGGTGTTCTAAAAGTGTTAAAGAGCATTCGTAGCAGCATTGTTTTACAATAGTAAGATTACTGAAAGGCATTAGAAAGTTAGTCACTGGTTGACAGAATATCAGTCCTTTTAATTTAGTTTAGCACTCTTCTATTAAAAAAATAAATCAAGCAGCCCAAACTGTGCTGAGATGCCCTCTGCTGTGTCTCATATCTCTTTTCACAGTCCCAGCTATTTAATTGAAAATTGTTTTGGAGAGGAATCCTCTGCTATTCTGTATTTTTATGGTGCTGAACACACTGGGAAATCTGTCCTTGGTTCTTGGCATCGCAGGAAGCTTTTAAATCTCTGTTGAACATCTCAGCCATACCCTGACAATGTTGAGTAAGATGTAAAGGCCGTAACTGTTTTATTAGCCCCTCTCTTCATTGCTTCTTAGGATGTTCTGCCTTGCCCTGTAGCCAACCCTTTTGGTTTTGATTGTCATCTTAAATTTTTCCAGGTTACTTTACATTACTCCTGTGCCTGTTTTCATTTCTCATTGTCTCTGCACCATTATCTTCACACTACAGCATTAAGGTTTTGGTGCTATGCAGGAAGAAGCCACGTTAGTCTTTCAGAATTATTTTTGGCATTTATAGTGTAAAATGATACATATTGGAATAATAAAATCCTGGTGTGTTGAGGCAGTAAGTTTTATGGTTGCACTAACATTTCTCTGCAAGTTGTTTCATATGTGCATCCCAGCTGCGGTCAAATTAGTTCTTTATGAACTGTTCCTGCCGTGCATGCATTTTAAACTGGGGAAAAGATCCATCCTGATGTGGATTTCAAAGTGGTGAGGCTTAACCAGTGCAACATCAGCAAAATGGCATAAACTATGCAGTCCCGTCCCTGGATGCCACTGGAAAGAGCCTGGCTCTGTCTCGTTTGCCCCTTCCCTTTGGGTATGTAAAAAACATTGATGAGATCTCTTAATCCCAGTCCCTCAGTCATCTTTGTGCTCCTTCGTTGGGCTCTCTCCAGTATGTTCATGTCTCATGAGCCCAGAACAGGACACAGCACTCCAGGTGTGGCCTTACCAATGCTGAGTAAAGGGTAAGGATCACGTCCCTTGACCAGCTGGCACCACTCCTCCCAGTGCAACCAGTATATCATTAGCTGCTTTGCTGCAGGGGCACGTTTCTGGCTCAACGTGGTGTCCACTAGGTTGCCCGTGTCCATTTCCTGCCACACTGCTTTCCAGCTGTGCATCCCCCAGAGTATGCTGATGCATGGAGTTGCTCCTCTGCAGAGTCAGGACTTTGCACTTCCCTGTTTGAACCTTGTGAGGTTCCTGTCAGCCCATTTCTCCAGGCTGTCCAGGTCCCTCCAAATTGCAGCACAACCGTCTGGCCTATCAGCCGCTCCTCCCAGTTTTGTGCACCTTTGCTGAGGGTGCACTCTAGCCCATCATCCAGATGTGACTGAACAGTTGCCTGGAAAGAAAACTGCAATGATATTTTCTAAATAATGACTTAGAATTCAGTTCTGCAAATATGTACTGAGATCACCGAGGTGCTCCCTACTGTGGGTCATCTCACCTGCAGCATTCAGACTGCTTGCAGATGACAGTCTCCTGCTTCAGTGAGCACTTGGTTGCCTTTTTGCTATCAAATTTCAGAAAATGTTGTATATTTCATAAAAGAATTATCACTAAATGCTATGATGCTGTTTTTAATCACTAAAGCCAGTGTTCTTCACCCAGACTGAAAGTTTCCTGTAATTTATGAACATATTAATGAGACGATAAGGAAAAGTAAGCATAAAAGTGTCTGGATCTGTGGACAAGGGGTGAGCAATGGATGACACCTAGACTTTATCATAGCTTTTTGATAGTAACTGCCAGAATACTCCTGTATCCAGTTTAGGATGGACAGCTGTATAGGTAAAATGCTGTTTGCATGATTGGGCCTAGAGGGCTGTGGTTACTGTGTAGAGTGTGGTATTCTGCCTGGAGGACAGTGACAAATGAGTACTGGAGGCATCAGCCCTCAGTAAAAGTATTGATGAGGTGAGGCGAGGGCCATCAGGATGGTTGGGGGCTGAAGCCCTTGCCCTTGGGCGGATGAACACAATCTGAAGGGTATAAATGGTTATTTAAATAAATGGGACAGGCAAACTATGATATGAATGCTGATGATTTTATTTGTAATCCTTATTAAAAGGAGACAGTCAGATGTGTTGCTTGGAAAATGTACTTCCATATAGGAGGAAGTTGGGAGGAAAACTTAACCTGTTGCAGGGACCTTATTTGAGAAGAGAGACAGTAAAGCCTCTACTGGTTAATGCAGTGCTATTTGAGGTGTAATGACCATACTTCTTCCTGTGAACTGTTTTTATTCTGCCATAAGAGACTGTGTAGGCTTAAACAGGAGCACAGTAGTAAATTAAGTGAAGCTGATAAGAGAACTGTGAATTAGTTGTTGGATATTGTTTGTTTTTAGATAACTCTGATGCTGTTTATACTGAGTGTCAGAAAACTTGTGAATGATGACTCCTGAGCAAAACCTTTTTGTTGTTTTGACCCACTGAACTTGAGCTATTAATCTCAGTCTTCAGAGAGATTTTTATTTGTTTTGGTCTTGATCTTCAGGGAGATCAATAGAATATTTGCATTTCAGTTGGTTATAGATATAAATATATAATATATATAGACATTATAT
>NW_010198190.1:25451-26354 GCF_000695765.1 Mesitornis unicolor | reverse complement strand
AACACCACTTGTGACTGGCCTCCAGCTAGAGAGATAAGAGAGGTGCAAGCCTAGGAAGGAATGAGGGAGGAGAGAATAGAAGCACCTGCCGCTTATCATGCCTTCAAAAGCCTCATTCATTCTTTGCTTGCTTGAAGCTATGTGGGATGTTTCCATACTCCCAAACATCAAGGCAACTATGATGACCCAGAGGCAACTGGAACATTTTATGAAGGAAGGAGCAGAGAAAAGGCAAAACCTTGACAGGTGATAAATTTAGAAGCATCCCTACCATCCTCTCTGCAACCCCTTGCCCTCTTCTGCAATTAGACTGCACCTATGCTGTTTGCAGGACCTGATGAAGGCTTTGCAGGGTATTTCACAGAAGCACAGAACAGTAGGGGTTGGAAGGGACCTCTGAAGATTATCTGGTCTAAATCCTCTGCCAAAGCAGGTTCACCTACAGCAGGTTGCACAGGATAGTGTCCAGGTGGATTCTGAGTATCTCCAGAGAAGGAGACTCCACAACCTCGCTGGGCAGCCTGTTCCAGTGCTCTGTCACCCTCACAGTAAAGAAGTTTCTCCTCATGCTGAGCATCCTGTGTTCTAGTTTGTACCCAGTGCCACTTGTCCTGTCGCAGGACACCACTGAAAAGAGTCTGGCCCCATCCTCTAGATAAGTATAAGTTATATTTATAAGTATCAATAAGATCCCCTCTCAGTCATCTCTTCTCCAGGCTAAACAGACCCAGCTCTCTCAGCCTCTCCTCATATGGAAGATGCTCCAGTCGCCCATCATTTTAGTGGCCCTACGCTGGACTCTTTCCAGTATTTCTCTGTCCTTCTTGAACTGAGGAGCCCAGAAGCGGACACAGTATTCCAGATGTGGTCTCGCTAGAGCAGCATGAGGGGTACGATAACCTC
>NW_010198190.1:0-25420 GCF_000695765.1 Mesitornis unicolor | reverse complement strand
GCTGAACATGCTCTTCTTAAGGCACCCCAGGATACCACCGGCCTTCTTGGCCACAAGGCCACATTGCTGGCTCATGGTTGACCACCAGGACTCCCAGGTCCTTGTCTGCAGAGCCGCTTTCCAGCAGGTCACCTCCTAACCTATATTGGTTATTCCTCCCCAGGTGCAGGACCTCACACTTGCCTTTGTTGAACTTTATTAGGTTCCTCTCTACCCAGCTCTCCAGTCTGTCCAGGTTTCGCTGAATGACAGCACAGCCTTCCAGTGCACCATCCAGGTCAATGATGAATGTATTGAACAAGACTGGACCCAGGACTGACTCCTGTGGGTGTAAGTCCAAGAGCTGCTTGCGGTTCCACTGGAAGCCGCATTTCTGATGATCCAACTCAAAATCTGCATTATTCATTCAGAGTTTTAGCAGCAATGCCCCAGAACTGGAAGCACACTGTATGAGATAGTGAAAAGCAAATTTTCTTTCAATAGAGCACTGCCACCTGTATAGCCCCTGACCTAAAAGCAAAACATACAGATAGACCCTTATAGTAAGTGACCATCACTACCCCTCAACTCCCAAAAAAACACAACCCTTTACTGCTAGACACAATACGGCTTCTTCCCGTTAGTCCTGCGTCCATATAAGCTTTCTGTCCTGTGCAGTTTCTTTATGCCTGTCAAATTTCTGTACAATCCTTCCTCAGCCTGGATACCCATTTCCCATTCTCTTCTGGCCCATGAATAAACAGCATCATACGAACAATACCAGAAGAACAGATTTCCAGAGTATGCCATCAGTTCAGATTCAGAGTCATTTAAAGCCTGAGTAAAAAAACACTTTAAGTCAAATAGCTATATGAAAACTGTTCCTAGAAAAATTTAGCACTATAACAGTAACTGCTTTAGAAATGCAGATATTCTGAAATAATTAAAACAACCAAGGAAAAACAATGGTAAAAAACACTACTGCAAAAAAAGCCTGTGACATATAAACAGAAAAAAAGCAAAGCAAGTAACATGCTTTAAATTTGGTTGAAAGAAAAAGTACACTACATTCATTCAAAAAATTATAAATTTAATCACAAACACACTGAAATTTATTGTCATATCTTGGAAAAGTGTCTTATTCTTGTTTTATGCTTACTTAGTTTCATTTCTAACATTTCATGTTTTCCTTCCTCTCAATTTTTTATTCCACTATTCGATATTCTTGCATCCTGGCCTCAGGCATAGGTAAGTCTTTACTGAGTAGTTATCCACCTAAAGCCACTTGTCCCTCTTCATTCATTTCTCCCATCCGGCATTCTTCTAAATGCCAATTTTTCCAGCTTTCTCCTTCTTTCATGGAGGGTATCTTCTGCTTTGTAAAAATGCTGAGAAAGCTTCCTAGGATCAAAGAAGGCACCTTCCCACATTTCTCACCATAGCCTAAACTTCTGAAAACACAGAGCATAGTAAAAAGCCCTCACTCTTCATAGATATTTTTTATACATCTTAAGCAGTCAGTACTTATCACGGATGAGTATTTTTAAAAGTATATCCAGGATTATCTTTTTTTTTGGCTCTGAAAGTTTTACAGACATGGTTTCTAGATCAAAAGGAAGAGAAGAAAATCCTATGCGGGTGGGATTGAAAACATGTTTTTGGAGATGAAAAATGAACTCCATAGAGCACTAAAATAATCCACTGCACCACCTAAGAGAATATTACATCTTCAGTACACTTAACAAGTTTCAACTTTTCCCTTCCCCACTGTAAAAACATCCTCTGCCTGTGACAGTGATAGGATTGCTTTCCTGACTAATCATGAGGGATACTTACAGATTCATAATACAAAACAGGTGTGAGAAACATGCACAGAACCAAACACTTAAAAAATGCAGAATTCACAAGAGTTCAATTGCTGTTCTGGGAGGTCTAAATCAAGTTAACCATCCAGTGCATAAAATAGTTTAACTCTCTTCAGGAAGATTTAAGTAGTAAAAAGTAGAACACTGTGCCACAGTATTTGGTTTTGACATCTTCATCATATAAAGGGAAAATAAGCTATCCATTGTGAAAACTGTACCTGCAGGAGGATGTCTCTTTCCTTACTTTAATCCTAACACCTAATAAAAGTTGTTCTGTATAACCACACTGGTATATGGTGTTTTCAATCACTGCCCATTTATCCAAGACATAACGAGAGCAGCCAGCAGAACACTACTGATGCTTTATGGCTGTAACTGAACTCCAGGCAGGGTACCTCGAACAGCTGCACACACAGCCACCCCGCAATCGCTGCTAGCGGTGTTGGAGGAGCTTTTATACACTAAGAAGTGGTACTGGGTGCACTGGATCAGGGAGGCCAAAATATTTGCATACCAACTGCTTGCCATACCCATAGTAAGAAGCACCAAAATCTAAGGTATGGGAGAGCAGGAGGCACTGCATCCATCAAGTCATCCATTTCACTTTACAGAGGGGCAATATATCACACTATCCCCAGCACAACTCAGAGCTGTTCTTACTAAAGTTACTGCTCAATTAAAAACAGCAGCAGCCTTGTTTTCACTACCTGATGAATATTTCTTATTCTGTACTAAACCCACACTTTTTCTTAAACTTCCAAGATGTGAACATAAGGTTTAAAACACCAGCATCTCTGCATATTCTTAGATGCTATAGAAAGGAACTCAATGATGATGTAGAAACTGAATGAAAAGACCTAACAGAGCTGTGACAGCTGCCTAAATCTATGCCCTTTTGAAAATCACTGACATGTCTTAGGAAGTCAAGAGACACAATATTCAGAAACATTACTAATTACAGTTAAGGTGACTTCAAAGCAATATCCAACCAGTAGATCTGTCCAGTCAATTAGCAGTACCACATGAGTTTCTATAAAAAAGCAGCTGGAAGAAAACCTCTGGCAAAATCTCATCAACGCTTTTCTTTCAGAGACTGTCTGCTCCCATTCTTGGAACTGAGTTGTATTTCTGTTGCATTCATAAGTATAAATCTTGTCCTCAAATGCTTACTGCCTCCTTATATCAGTGTACCCATATGTAACAGTTAAAATGAATTTATAACATGAAGAAATGAGAGAACTGTTCTGTTATTGCCAGCTACATATAAGTAAATACGTTTTCAACTTGACAACAATATTTCTTTTCTCTTTGTACTAATCTCAAAAGTAATGCTTATCTTGAACACTGAAAACTGAGCTTAGAAAAGAAACAGCTGGAAGGAAGTTTTATTATAAAACATTTAATTATAGCAGGTTTATTTCTTTGATCTGTAGATAATGTAACATTTGTTTACTACATTAAGTTTTTATAAGCCAACGTTGAACTGCTACACTTCAAACTTTACTGCCAAGCCAAATAAAATGTAATTCACCATAGTCAATGTTTCTGTGCTACTGAATAAAGCCAAATAAACAATATACTACTTCCCCATTCATTCCCTCAGATCCTAGAGATCCTTTGTCTTCAAAATAAAGCATGAAAAAAGTATGGTCACCAATATCCCTGCTGGTAATTCTTATTAAGGATTTTTATGTCAAACTAAAAAGTTGTATACCTGTCTTTCGCTCAGTCACAAGGACCAGCATCCAAGAATTACCTTCAAAACATTTTTGCCTCATTTGTCTCCTGTTGTCATCTTCTCACATCTTAGTCACTGGAGGCTGGGAGGGGTTTATTATCTATTTAGTCCTGTAATAAAGAAGGTCCCGTGAATGCTTGCTAGCTCTTCTTCATGGATCATTATTCTCTGCTTTATTTTCAAATGCTCATGTTTACTGAAATTGTCTTTATTCCTCTAAGTGTCCAAGCACTAAACTCATAAAACACGAAAATGATCATAATCTCAAGTACCTGAAGAAGCCTGACCTTCCTTTGTAACAACATAAGCTAAAATCCTCCTTCTCTCAAAGCCAGGAAAAAGGCATCCACATTCACTAGGCAGGCTCTATTTTCATCAACAATAGTCTGCCTTAAAACAACTCTTCCAGATAATTAAACTACCTAACATATTGATGTTCTCATCATAAACTTCTTCTTTTCATCAGTACAACTATGTACTTTATTTTTATCTTCCGCGAAGTCACGCCCATACATCTTTGGCTCAAGACTAAGCTAAGATAGCACATGCAGATGTTCCTCCACCTGCTTGGTCTGTCTTACTCTTTTTCCGAGGCTTGTGCTGTCAGTCCTGGCTGGACACAGCACACTGACTCAGGCACATTTTTGCATGACCCAGTATGGTTATTCTCAGGTTATGTCCTTGGCCTGGTCTTGCTGCTTTAATGAAGACTCCAACCATCCTTTAAATCAATTCTTCTATCTCTAAATCACTTCTTCCATCTCGCCATTAATATTTAAAACATCAGCATATCCAAAGAGTTGATACAGACAATTTGAAGCTCTGTCATCACCCAAATCTTGCCATGATCAGTAAACCCACAAAGGAAAAACAGAAACAGTAAAACACTTTTATGGAAGTCCTGTACAGATGGCAGAAAAATCTGCCATGCAACTATGTGGGTTTTTTTTAAAACCCATTATTATTATTATTACTATTATTATTATTTTATTTTTTTTTTAAATAAAAAAGATTCTAGATTCTTTCATGGTAAAGTATTTCCAGAAAGATTAGTCTAATTCTATTGGATGCTGCTATTCCCTGAGAAACAGTAACTGCTAATTTCTTGACCCGCTGAAGTCAGTGGAAATTTAATCTTTAAAATTAGTGCTAATTAATGTAAAAAGTTATGAAGCCCTCCACCTCCTACTAAGTCTAACTTCTGTCACATGCAACTGACTAAGCTGATGTGACTCAGTCTGTTCTTTAGGGTTTGTGAGAGATGCAACAGTGCTATTAGCTTCAAAAGCAAAAAAAAAGGTTTGAAAACTCAAGACAACATTTCTTGCACAGGACTTCATCTGCGTATGAACTTCATCTGCCAAACAGAACGGTTTGAGTTAGTGAGCATTAAAAACAAACAAAAATACAACAAAACAAAACAAAACAAAGCCACCACTTTTTTGAAACTGCTACTGCTCTAATACCCATTTAGCTAACTGAAACTACGTAATTTTGTGGGAAAACTTGAAGTGTGGAAAAAACTTGAATATTAAGAGTAACAGTTTGTGAAGAGTAACTGACTACTGATGGATAGCACTAGAAACAAATAAGTGAATTTCAATTTTTATCTTCATGAAGTTTTAACCCTGCATCAAAGCGTAACAAATTTGCGCTGTTACATCTCTCTCTTGCCAGTCAGAGTTCGTATTTCTTTAAGAACAGGCAATGTTCTTACCCTCGATGAAAAGAGATACTGTTCTTCTCTTGTAATGCAAAACGCTGGCATATGCTCAGAGAACAAATTTCAGGATAAACCAGTAGGAGTGACAAAGTAATAGCAATAAGTGGGAAGAATGCAATAAGAAGAGAAGCTACCACTCAGACGAGAAGATGGGGGAACAGAGACAAAACTTCCTAGGAACCACACCAGACCGGGCAGAATTTCTGTGACACCGAGTTACAGCAGTGACCAAACCCAGCCACGACAGGAAGGATCCACCTGCAAGGACATGACAGGCCAGCAGAGGTGTTTTAATTTTATTCTATGCAGTTGCTTGATTGTGTGCACAAAGTACCAGCAAAAAAGAGTCTTCATGAACCAAGTGGCTTCCAGCTAGGAATTGTTCCTCAATGACACGAGGAGTTGCACAACCCACTGGGAACTTCTACAGAAAGCTTTTATCTTGAAAAGTACCATCTCCTGATGGTGGCAGAAAATAGAGGCGGCAAGTACATTTAAACCAACTCATGTAGTTCCCTCTCTTCATATACAAGCAGCAAATGATGAGGGAGAAGTCACCGAACACTCCTTTCTCCTAATCTGTGCTCAAAAGATGCCAAAGGGAATGCAAAATACTCTCAAAAGGAAGGGACTGCATAGTGAATGGGAGAGATAAGGAAGCAAAATTTTTTGTACTGTTCTGTATACCAATCTCAGGCTAGATGCTGACAGGGTCTAGTTATAAATCCACACAAAACTCCTAGGAAGTAGGTTAGTGCTTTCAACATTTCAGAAGTGTCCAAAACAAGGCACAGAGAAGTTAAATGAAAACACAACGTCTCATTTTTAATAATCTTCCTTTATCTGATCCCATATGTTCTACAAATACGTAACTGTAAGCTTGCCAAAGTGAATGTGAGGAAGATCACACTGATAACATACAAAATAACGACCCAGTTGATGTTCAGATTCTTTCATTTGAAAAGGAAATAAACCTTAATAGCAATTACATCTGCTCCATGATTAATTGCAGCTGTCCAATGAATTTTTCTCAGTATGAACAGTATGTAAGGGTATGTACATTCTCATTAGAGCACAGATTTTTCCAGTGAGAGCGATTTCTGGAAATTAACAAGTGCAGAACTGTGACCGAAAGCTCCAGTCACACTGCTGCTATTCTGCTGTACTAATAATAACTAGATTCCAGGTCTGTGCACATCACACAGCCTTTGAAATCCAGCATCAAGCATATTAACTGATTCTCACAAGATAAAAACAAAAGCTGAAGTCTAACATCTGCTTTCCTTGGCAAACCAATCCGAAAGTTCATGCATTAGGGAGGTTTTTTTAATCATTATAAATAATCTACAACCGGAAGAACTGAACGTGCTGCCTTGTTTTCTAGGCAAATCATAGTTAGGGTCCCTGTAACTTCTACTTTAAAGCATCCAAAGGAGAAAAATAAAGAATTAGAGGAATCAAGAGGTCTGCTGGAGATGCAGGGCTGCAATTATGTTATGATTATGGAGGCAAGATAGGATAAGTAACATGTTTGGAGTGCTGCAATGGAGGGGTACAGGCTCTTTAGGAAAGACGGGAGAGGAGGATGAGAAGGCTGATTTGCCCTCTGCGTGAGAGAGCAGCTGGAATACATGGAGCTCTGCCTGGGGATGGATGAGGAGCGAGCTAGGACCTTATGGATAGGGACTAAAGGGCAGACCAGCATAGGTGACACTGTAGTGGATGCCTGCTATAGGCCATCAGACCAAGAAGAACAAGCGGATGAGGCCTTCCACAGACAGCTAGAAGGAGTCTTGCGTTTGCAGGTCCTGGTCCTCATGGAGGAATTCGACCATGCTGGCATCTTCTGGAGGACCAACACAGCACAGCATAAGCAATCCAAGGGATTCCTGGAGAGCACTGATGACATATTTCTGACAAAAGCAATAGAGGAGGCAACGCAGCGAGGTGCTCTGCTGGACCTCGTACTAACAAACGAGGCATGACTCATTGAGCATGTGAAGGTCAAAGACACCCTTGGCTGCAGTGACCATGAGATGGCGGAGTTCAGAATTCTAAGAGGAAGGAGCAGGGCAAAAAAGCAAGATGACAACCCTGGACTTCATAGCAGCAGATTTTGGTCAGTTCCTGGAGGGACTGGGGTCCAAGAATGCTGGTTGATATTCAAGAATCACTCCCTCCAAGCTCAAAAGCAGTCCATGCCAACAAGCTAGAAGTCAGGCAAGAAAGCCAGGAAGCCTGCATGAATGGACAAGGAGATCATGGCAAAACTCAAACACAGCAAGGAAGCATACTGAAGGCAGAAGCAGGGACAGGTAATCTGAGAAGAAAACAGAAACACTGTCCAAGTATGCAGACACACAATCAGCGATACCAAAGTCTACCTGGAGATTAATCTGGCTGAGGTAAGGCTGAGGTACTAAATGTCATCTTCATCTGCATCTTTACTAGTAAAGTCCACAGTTACGAGTAACACAGGCCCAAGCTTTCTTCCCCTACCGCACTCAGAAGCTTACCTTCTTGGACTCTGTTCAGTATAAAGCATAAGTGTACAGAACAAGTTATCTACATTGTATATAAAAACTGTTCAAAGTTTCAATCAGTTATTTCCAATCCAACTAAAATTAATTTTTATAATATGTAACCCTTTATTTGCAACAACAAGTGTAAAAACTAGTTTGAGTAATTTACGTCAAAACATTGACAGTTTACGGAAAATTATCTACAACAATGAAAGCTACGAATGTTATACCCACAAATGCACGCAAACAAGAATTAACCAGATGCAGACTGATGGAAATAAAAATCCTGCATGGTTTTTATGAAGATGCCCCAATCACTGGCAGGATCAAAGGATCATTAGAAAGAAAGAGGAGACTGGCAGGGATCTCAAGTGACTATCAGTCCACCTCCCAGGCCCAGGCAAAATAAATTATGGGAAATCCATCTAACCTGTCTGTAAGTGCTGAAAATTAATGCATCTTTAATGTTAGAAAGTAGTTTCCAATATTTAAAAATAAGAAAAGAACTCCTAACTTGTCCAAGCTGGTGTGTTACTACACTTTCTATCCATTCTGTATTGGGCTGATTTCTAATTCTGGAGTTATAGTTTCTTAGAAGACCTACCAGGTCTCCATGATTCCTCTTTCTATTTTTGGGCTTGTTTCCACGTGACCTCTCTCTATGAATTCTAAATTTACGTAAATCTTGAGCTTTACTAACGTTTGAGGTCTTTGACTAACTCTTGACTCTAACAAGTGTTCTGCTCAAGAAATTCAGGCTCATTGCAACTGGACAGAATTAGAGAAACTGAAGACTGGAAGCTTTAATAACACCAAGACTGAAGCCACACTGTTCTACATAGGTGTCTTTACTGTAGTTTGAAGAGACCCAGTTAAGACCGTTATTACACAATTCTACGAAAACAGAGACATGAATAGAGAAAGCAGACCATGTCCCTATCTGCGTGGCCTACAAACACCACTACGAGTGTCAAACCAACACACTGAAATTACTAATAGCAAGTACAGGTTATTGAATAAAACATTTCTAAATTAATTGCAGCTTAATTCTGAATTTCTCAATTGTTCTGAATGGATGGAACACATACTGCAGGAATTCCAACCCTAAAGAGGCAGAAGGTCAAACAAACATTTTATCCCCTGATAAGGATACCCCACAACCTTCCCAAATACCCTAAGTTCCTTGGCAACTGTCAAAAGTCAAAAAGTTTCACAAACATAAAGGCTTCCCTAGTTACAAATTTTGATACGCTCCCAGAAGTCTTTACATAAAACTCTGGATGAGCTCTTCCTTTCAGCTGTTCAGCTGAAAACCTAGATATTAAAACAAAAGAAACCAGAAATATTTCATAATTCAAGAAGGGTAGTAGAAGATTTCTGCATTTTCCTGTGGATTACAAACTCGATTCCCTCCCCCTGCCCCTTCCCTGTCCCCCATGCCAGTTTGGAATATGGAGTGAAGTAGAAACTGCACTCCTAAAGGAAACGCTAAGCATAGAACAGATTTTTCTTTGTCTTATTCAAGTCAATGCATGTACTTATGATGAAGAAGTACTCCTTGAAGAAGACCATGAGTTCTGTAACGGTTACAGAACAGCAGCATTCCTCCTAGATAACTGTTGAAAATAATTCTTTGGTAAAACATGTAAACCACAGGAATATTTTATCCTCATGCACATTCATATTCCTAGGTAAAGTGAGCCACAGTTATCACACTGGGAAAGACAAGCCATGTTTTCACAAAATGCAAAGGTCTGAAGTTAAACACAACACACTTGCTTCCACTGTCAAAAAACACACCTTGTCAATCTCAGCATTTTGAAAAACAGGCCATGTTTGGACAAGCACTCCATGTTGAACTCTTTTTGAATGATCTTTCTATAAATTAACATTTGGCTTGCAACTGATGAAGTAATTGTATAACTCTGAAGCATAACTGAAATACACCTTCAAGATTTATTACATTTGGCACTGCCACATAAACTTTAAGTCTGAATAATTACAACTTTCCTGATCTAGACTTGACAGCATATGAACAAAAAAATCGGGCAATGAACTTAAGTCAGCTTCTTACAAATGTGACTGAACAAACAAAATGAAACTACCAGAATTCCATTTTCATAACATATTGGCCTTGTATTGCTGGAAAAAAAGATCTACATTTAACTGAGTTTTGTACAGGCTCTTTTTAGTAGGGATTCTTGTTTTAGTTTGATATCAAAGAGAAAGCTAAATTCTCTCCTGTGACATGGAAATGCAGTGCAAACAGTTTTGAACACTGCCACATCACTCTGAGTAAGCCTTCAAATAAACAGTGCTTTAAACAACTAGTCCCGTAACATAAGCTGCGACAGTTCAATGAGCCTTAGCAGCAGCTTTGCAAGTCCCATCTTACATTGATAAAAAGGAAACTGAAACCATGCACCCAACAACCCCTCAAAGTCACAGTGCTTTGCTCTTTGTACTATTTACAGGAGAAGTGTGGTAACAACATGTTGAACTACATGGCATTAGTGTTTTTAGAGATAGAACATCAGACACCACCACCTCCCTGTTTGCACATCTTCATCACCCTACAGAATTTCTCCTGAATGTTATTTTAAAACTAGCAACAGATAGTTCAGAGCTTCAGTCACACACTCAATTTGATTAAGTATTAAATGAAGACTTTGCACAACCTTGAATTACAAGTGATAAAAACAAAGCCCAAGACAAATGCAAGGGACCACAAATCACAGAACTGTTATGATACAACAGACTTCTCTTTTCAAGAAAGTCTTATTCTGACAGCACCGTTCTCACCCCAGTGCAGTACCAATTGCAGTAGTAGTTCCTAGTAGCTGCTCAAAACTGACCCAAAAATCACACTAATGCCCTGAGGATGAGAATACCTCCTCTGCCTCACAGGTATGGCAAAGAAAACGCACTAAACCTATGCATAAAAATCTTGTTAGCATCACTGGATTAAAACCAGATTATAATTTTGGCTCTTACAGAACCAACCCTCCATTATTTTTTTTTCCAGGTCACTAAAAAGGAGGCAATGACTTTATACACTACAGCCAGTCCATGTCTTCACAACCAGGGACATCATAATTTTGGACTGAGAAAGCATTTAATTCCCTCTGTTGTAATAACCACCTCTTTCCAACCCTTCAGGAGGTCCATGAGCTTCATGACACACTGGGGCCGCACAGGTAGTTTGACGATGGCAATCTCCTCCTTGCCACACAGATGCAGCAGCTCACAAGGCTGAGCACCTGCATGCTTACAGGTGTATGGCCTGCTCTTCAGAGCAGGAAAGACTGGACACGATCATCCCACAGCCTGCAAAAACCTTCCCTCATCATCCACATCCAGATACAATTGGCTACAAACCTTTACACACAAAGTTTACAAGTAACAGCTCCAGGGGGACTTCACTTATTTCCCTGGCCTAGGTTTCCTGTAAAGCCATGATTTTAAAAGGAAATAATATGCTGGAAAAGATACACTAAAAAACCAAAACAAAGTCACACACACCCCACCACACAGTTTACAATGGGAATGTGTACTTAGATAGTTTGCCAACTAAGGCAGACTAACAGAGCTGATCATATACAATATGGCTTTGTTGGAGGGTTGCTTGTGAAAAACAGGTAATAAAAATGGGTAACTTATTACTGTGAGAGCTTAAAAATCAAACACAGTGAACCGACTGCCATAAACCAAAGGAGTGATATATGGGGAATGAAGAAATTTCTGATTCCAAACAGATCGCGAGCTGTTCTCCAGAACGCTTTCAGAAGAATACAGTGTAAAGTTTATCACAACTTGTATAGCAAACTGACAGGAAGCTGCTGGTGTAGCAAGAAAAGCAAATGAAGTAATACGTAAATATGTAGGTAAGTAGCAAGTCTCAATATCTGCAGTACTATTGGTGCCTCAGATTTGCTCTGTGACTGTGGGCAAGTCACACAGATTTCTCTGTAGATACGTTTAGATAAAGGTATTTATTTGCTCTCAAAGCACTTTAATCTCCAGAGATGAAACATTATATGAAGTGTAAGTATTGATATTTACAGCTTACAGCCTTCTCAAGATCATTAAAATGTGCATTCCACATTTATAATCTGAGAGATCAGACTCAAAAATAGTTTTCATACATGCTTTGACAATGTGTGAACATTCAGCAGAACTCACTGCACATTATCTGGCTGTGAAGTACAACCAAAAAAAATCCAACAATACTCCCCCAGTAAAAAACAAAACAACAAATCCCCAACAACAACCAACACCCAAAAACTTACTTGCAGAAGTGTTCCATGAATATTATTCTGTCGTATGCAAGGACTGGTAGAGTCTGGAAGCCCCTCCAGCAAGGACAGCACTGTACGCGGCACTTCATTCACCATAACAAATGGAACAAGAGCCCGACCTGACATCTCCCGTGAACGGTACACAGGAGAGCTCCCACACCTAGAAAAAGGAGAAATAAGTATTTTTTTATCTTCCAACAGCAATCCACTGCTGTGACTAAAACAAAACAAAGGGTAACGCAATGAAAACTAAAGCACACTTCTCACAAATCAAATGTACAGTCTATTTTCTCAGTAGTGAGAGAGAGTATTTGCCCAGAAACATAAAATCATTTGGTTGGAAAAGAACAACTTTTAGATTATCAAGTCCAACCATAACTTGTCCACTAATAAACCATGTCCCTAAGCACTCATCTACTCGTCTTAAATACCTCAGGGATGGTGTCTTGACCACTTCCCCAGGGAGCCCATTCCAATGCCTGATAAATCCAATCTAAACCTTCCCTGGTCCAACTTGAGGCCATTTCCTCTCGTGCTATCACTTGTTACTTGAAGAAAGAGGCCAACCACCTCCTCACTACAACCTTCCTTCAGGTAGCTGTAGAGAACAATAAGGTCTCCCCGCCACTTCCTCTTCTCCAGGCTGAACAAACCCAGTTCCCTCAGCTGCAACTTGTAAGACTTGTGCTCCAGACCCCTCACCAGCTTTGTTGCCTTTCTCTAGACACACTCCAGTGCCTCAATGACCTTCTTGTAGCAAGGGGTTCAAAACTAAAAAAAGTATTCAAGGTGCGGCCTCACTAGTGCCAAATACAGGGGAAGGATCACTTCCCTGGTCCTGCTGGCCACACTATTTTTGATACACCCCAGGATGCCATTGACCTTCTTGGCCACCTGTGCACACTTGCTGGCTCATGGTCAGTCGCTGTCCACCAACACCCCCAGGTCCTTTTCTGCCTGGCAGCTTTCTGGCCACTCATCCCCAAGCCTGTAGCCCTGCATGGGGTTATTGCGACCGAAGTGCAAGGCCCAGCACTTGGCCTTGTTAAATCTCATACAATTGACCTCGGCCCATCAATCCAGCCTATAATGGATTGTGTAAGCCTTCCCGTTCACAAAAATCACGTGTAATTGACATTATATCCTGTTAAAATGGACAAACAACTTTTCTGCTCTCCCACACAATCTCTGCAGGGTCGTGCCTACTTACTTTAAAAAAAAAAAGATATTAGATTAAAAAATACTCTGAGGTTTCAAATATCTCCAGCAAATTTAAATCAATACACAGCGTAGTTGTTTACCTTAGTTCACATCAAATAAATACAGAAAACAGTTTCCATCTTGAACCAGTAACTGAATTAATAGGGTTTTGAACAAAACACAGTAAACAAACTTAATTCAGATAGCGTAGGAGTTCTGACATTTTATCAGTGTTAGGCCACGGTATGCCTGAAAAGCATAGACCTTGCTTAGAGGAAAGAGAGAGCTATGCCACCCTTGAACGACAGGCTTTTGTGGGAATTTTCATCCTCACAGAATGGCAGCATGTTCTATCCTCCACCTCTCCATGTCTTCCCTCTTTGGGAATGACTTTTAGAAAGATCATCTTTGCATTTCCTTTTCAAAGACTGGCTGTTCTTCTCAACAGAACGCAAAAGCAGAGCAATCACAACTGGAGGTTCTTCTATATGGAAAAGTTTAATTTTGTAGTGACAAGATGCAAGAAGAGTCAGCTTAGCTCTTAATTAAAAAATCGCTATATTTTTAAACAAAAACATTTTAATTCTACTGCACAGTAAATGTAAACCTGAAAAGTCATTTGTGTGCAACCATTTCTGTATTTGTGCTAAACTATGTTTTCTCAACCAAGAGACCGTCATATACAGATGTTCTTTCCAAACACAAGCAACACTGATACCGTAATGATGTCTAGTTTTTAATTAGCTATAACTCAAGAATGTTCTTCGTTTTGTTCATGACCTTTAACAAATTATGATTTCTCAAGGCATCTGACACGTCTTCAGAAGGAAGAGTGGAAAATGGGTAAAATGCCAAGGTTTCCTCTCACTTTTGCAAGGCTACTTTCCAACACTACATGCTGCAGAGGGTTTTGCTCCTTGAACACGATGCAATGAATCAGAATGGAATTCTGTGGTTTTTTTCCTAGTAATAAAAAAAAGGAGTTGAGAACAATTTTTAGATAACCTGGCTTTAACTTTGTTGTCTTGTACAGACTGACATTAAAGACTTGTAACACATGCACATACACATGTGGAGATGCAGTATTTTACTTATCAAGCTTTGTCCCATGCTATTATTTCATCAAATTTATTATGGATATAGAAGTGACTGCTCTATATTTAGAAAGAAGAAAATAATTTCACGTTGCAGGCAATTGTCTCGGCTGCATAACGCCTGGGTCCACAACAAAGACTGCCACCTCAGCATTTTCACTGAACTTATAAAAGGCAAAGGTGCAACTCTAAAAAGTACATCCAAATCTAATCTTCACCTCTATTCATGCCCCATGTTGTTGTTGTTCTGTAGAAAAACCTCAGCAGCTGAGTGTTACCCCACAAGGAAGTCTAACTTGGACCTTCAAATGAGGTTCTCTTTTGCACTCTGAGGATCCTAAATCAAGAGGCAAAACCCTTTATCTCCTCCCCTGGAGCAAACACACAGGTGGCCAGCGGGTGGAGAACTCACCCAGGATGCAGGGGACCCAGTTCTGCAACTTTCTGCACCTGAGGGAAATGCAAACCCACAGCTACTACTTGCCCAAACGGCAACCCAGCCACCAACCTGCCACCATACTATGCACCTGCTGTACATTAATGCAAACTTCTCACACTGCAGACGGTGACACAGGGTGCAGTGTAGTCACAGGAACTGACATCTGACTGGAGAGCCTCAGAGCAGCACTCCTACAAAGTCACTACTAAGGAACAGAAGCATCACAAAGTTTAGGAACTATAAAGTATTTGTTGTACAGGAACACTTATGGGAACACAAGGAATACACCTCACACTGGCAAACCGCTTCCCAAATCTGAGAGGGGTTAACATTACTAATGTTTCTTCTCCGTTTTTTATTTATTTTTTAAAGTCTACTAATACTTGAAGAAAATTGGTTTCACCTCTCCACCCCCTGGATGAAAGAGTGCTGATAACATTTCAAAAACACTCCTCCTTTCACATACAAATGCAAGATAGCAAGCCAAGTCACCACCAGTGACCTATCCCTGAACTTCTGCATACCCTGAAGGCACTTATGTGTACATCTCTCATGTTTTGAAGGCACTTGGCTTCATTCCTGAATCATGCAAGAAGTTTGCCATTACAAAACAAACAGTTTCAACTTTTACTGGATCCCACTTAGATAAAATGCCTTACCTGCATATAATACCAAACAGGATCCATTCTCAAAAAGTGAGAGGAAGAATGAATGCAAATAAAACAACTGAGTAACACAAAACAACAATCTAACCCAATGTAGCGATTTTTTGTTTAGTGTTATACCAGGCCAGATCAACTATATACCTTAACACTAACTCCACCACCTGTATTCATAAACAGATATTTTACCTAGGATTTGGCAACAAGTATGGGAAGCAATATCACAAGCCATATCAAGAAAAACCATTACACGATTATGGCAATCACTGTAACTCAGTTTATACCTGCAGCATAACTCTGCAGCTTAAGGAAAGAAATATTTTAAGGCTATTAAACTGTTCTGGTTACTCCTGCAGCAGCTTAACACACTGTCATCTCCAAGATTAGTTTCACTTGCATGGTGA
Source organism: Mesitornis unicolor (assembly GCF_000695765.1). Classification (NCBI taxonomy): domain Eukaryota; kingdom Metazoa; phylum Chordata; class Aves; order Mesitornithiformes; family Mesitornithidae; genus Mesitornis; species Mesitornis unicolor. The sequence continues at coordinate 9,496 of NW_010198190.1, read as the reverse complement.
CAGCTGCCTTCCCAGGACATTGGCAGAAAGGAACAGGACCCCCAACCTTGGCCATTTCACCATCCAGACTCAGAGCTTCACCTGCCAACAACTTGACTAAAATCTGTTGCAGGCTGCCTCTTCTCATCCATTCGGGCAGCATGTGTGTGTGTGCAAGCCTATATTTAAAATTGCTTCATTTTCTTGAATTTGAAAAATACTTGTGGGGAAAAAAAGGTGTTTTCAGTATGTGACACCTTCTTCACACGCAGATCATGTATAAATAGACTTTAAAATCTAAGAAATATCTAATATGCTGTCATATTTAAAGACATACAGTATGCCAAACTAATCTTACATAGCAACAAGCAATGAAACTCGCAGAATGCTCATGTGATCCACTTCTATTAAATCCTGAGGGCTATTAACAACTGTTGAAGTAGTATTCCACGTTGAACTCAGTACTGTTTACCTAGGTGCACGAGGTATTGGATGTAAACATGTTTACTTCAAACAGTTCATGATCAAGAACAAAAAGTCAATAAATCTGAGAAGGTTTCACTCTGTGTAACCGTAGATTCAATCCATTTCCACTGCTCCGTTCCAGCTTTAACGCTTAAATGTTGAACAACCCTCCTAACCGATATAATTTATGACTAACTCTTACAAGGCTCAAAGATGCCATACTCCTCTGCACACATCAAAGCACCTAATTTATTACTCTGGCTACAAACAACAGAACACTAGCTGTAAATAAAAGTACCTTACTTTTTTTTTTTCAGGAAAAAAAACCAAAAACAAGCGGCAAGTGTTTCCTATGTGGTTATTTTTCTCCCTTTTTATTACTCTCCCATAAGAGAACTTACATTACCCAAATTAAAAAAAACCAAATAACTTTTATCTGAAGGTCACAAACATATGAGTAAAATTAATTTCAAAAAGTCACACCTGTTGCTGAAAATATGCCCATTATATTAAGTAATACCTACAGTTGTTAGAATAAGGATTAACAAGGAGAAAAACATCTATTTCCAGGTTTACTAGATGTTGTGACAGTGATCTATGCATTACTAATTACGCCAGTGCTTATTAACAAAACAGTTCCTGCTGTCCAACAGACAGTATCGCAGCATCACAATCTTGTTTTCAGCTGAAATACATTCACATCCATTGCCTTCACAAAATGTTGGAAGAGGGAATTTGGAACAGCAACCATGAAAACAGAACTGAAGCAAAGCTGAACAAGGAAGGCAACGCTCTGCAGAAGGGGCCTCCGATCTTGTAAGTCAGACCAAGCACCCTAGCACCTTCACAAAAAGAGTTTCGGAGAAGGGGACTGATGAGGCAGGAAAGGCACACCTGCAATTCAAACTAACCAACTCTGCCTGCTAGTTAAAGCATTTTAACAACTTCTAGGGTTTTTAAAAGATAAAACTGATTAAAACAAAATGAATAAATAAAAAGCAAGTAGATGTAGCGTTTAAACTCTTGAGCCAGTTATGCCACCAGGTCCTAACGAATGCACTGGAAGGAAAAAATTGTAATAGGCTTCTGTCTGATTCTATATAGACACGGTAAGTTGTATGAGAAAGAGGTTTTCCCTTTCCTCTACCTTGCGGCTGTATAGTTCAAGTCATGTTACCAGTTCTAAGGCAAGAATTAAAAACATGAAATTACATAAGGGGAAAACGTGGATGGGGATCACAGAGAAAGTATTTAGCAACAGATTCAGTTCCGATTAGAAAGGGCTTGGTTATTAAGATTCAAAAGCATTGTACTGTCTGTATCAAGTAAAAAACCTCAAAAAAGAGATATTTTTTTCTAGAAAAAACTTCCTCATTATGATATACTTGTTCATTTTTTACCCCTTCAGGTCCTCTCCTGAAAGATTACATTTAGCACCTTTCAAATGCAGTATTTCAAATGCAGCTTCCAAGCAAAGAGAGGTATAAAAGATACACTCATGCTTCCACACAGTTAATATAACTTGGACTTCTATACTGGGGACAAATCAGCAGGACATTACCTATTCATTAATGTAAGAGTAAGGCTTCCTGGAATATGAACAATAATTTGCTATACACATACCTGAAGTTTCTTTTGTTCATTTATTCATTTGCTTGTTTGTGCTTTTCTTTTAGGGAAATACAATTATTTTTCATTTTGTTAAGATTTCTGTGTTCCTTAGCAACTAAAGTATTCCAAGCATTTAATTTTTAAAACTTACTTCACGGTGGAAACCTGTATTGTAATTAGCCTGAAGACAATTTTTGTTCTTTAACCTGAAATTAAGAGCCACACAAACCCCAGAATAATATGAGACTTGATACAATATCTCAATATTTACCTGACAAGCAGAAAAACATTACGCAAGTATCAACAGCTTGCCAGAAGTTTTAGATCTACAAGACAACATATGAATGTAGTCCAGAAAATGTTTGAACACAACCATGGAGAGAAACAGAATCAAGCTTAATTTCAGGTTATTTATGCAGTATTAAACCTCTAAATTCTTATATATTTCCTCTAAAGAAAAGTAAATGCTTGCTCAAAATTCTAGTCTCTTTATATATAGTGTTAAGTATTTTATTCTTCCAACACAGGCAATTAAGATAAAACCTCATGTTTTTTGTAACAGCAGTATTTTCCACACAAGCACTTCATGAATCAGAGTAGCTGTAAATAGTGGAGGAATTCTGTAGGCAAAGTACACAGACTTTTATTTCTGAAAACTGTCCACAGGCTATGCCAGGAGCTGTTTCTCCATATGTTTCCAAGGACTTTCTAGGAAGAAATTGTAGACGTTTCTCTCTTCCTGCCACTGAGACCCAGGTTATTGTAAAAAGTGGCCAACTGATACCAAGCTGAATCAAAAACAGAAACTGGAATTGTTGTTGTTCCGCCAGCCAACAAACTAAGATCTCTAATGCGTAAGCCTATGAAAACTGTTACTGATACTGTGTGTAAACTTCAGACTGACAGAAATATGTGCTCCTCAAATCAAGATTTGCTACAAAACATGCTGACACAATTTAAATGGCACCTCTTTTCTTGCATTCCCATCAAGAAATCTCAAATAAGATCTCCAGGTAGCTAACCTCTGCGTTTATTTAACTATTTGTTGAAGTCACATGCGGTTAGAGCCTCCTTTCATCACTTTTTGGTTCACAGCATTGCAGAGAAAAAAACAACTGCTCTTAAGGTTATATAAAAGAAAAAAAAAATCATTCATAACCATATTTCAACTTTTTTAGTTTGCGAAAAGTTACTATGATGTTGCACAACTGCAGAAGAATGGCAAGAAAGACACACCACTTACTACTAAAACAGTTAAGAAAAAAAAAACAACAAAGAATGTAGACAAACTATTTTCTGTCTTAGCCACCGTCTCATTATCTTGAACTTGATGAAAGGGAAGTTGAATGCACAAATCAAGTCTCAGCACCTTGTGACGATTTTAAAAGCTTCAGTTGATTGTAAACAAGAATGCAACAAGCACAATTTTCAATGATCAGACCCATGAATACAACCAAAGGACCTGGGTTCACAAAGACACTTTCCTTTCAGTCATACCACCTAAAGGAGCTAGCCCATTGCCAAAAAGCCTTCCCAATATTGACTATTCTGAAACTCACACCTTTCTTTTTAAATAATACTGGCTTTTATAAATATCATTATACTTGGTTTTTCTTGACATACCTATAGGCCTCTGCATAGTTAACACATGATTTCCCTCCATTTTCATGTTCCTTCCTGCAAATACTTTTGTAGAACAAGCTAAATGTTACTATTTGGCTACCCATCTTGACCAGCAAAACTGACTGACTAATTTTAAGTATGTAAACGAATAATACAATTACTTCACCAATCATGTGTTGACAGTTGAGCACCCCATCATATTTTTTACTGGAACAGGTTTCAAATAATAAGTAGTACATATCAAATTTTAACCTAGGATTCCAGCCATTGGCCTCTTCAGGAGTCTGCAATACTGAAGATAGCTAGCTACTCTCAGTACTCCCAAATGCCTGTCTGTTAGACATATCACATCTTTTATTTCCCATTAATCTGACAGCTCCCTACACCTTGTGAATATTTCCTGAATTGCTTCAGATGATAATCTGTCAATGAGCAGCAGACAGATTGAAGAACACAGTAAAAACTGGAATAAGGAACCAATAATGAATACCTAGGGGTTGTAGTGCTTCCCATCAGCACCACTTGAACATGACAAGAATGTTTGCCCACAGTTTAAGAAAAAAGGTTGAGAAATACAGCAAAGATGTTCTACAAGATGTAGAACGTTTTTCAGTTGATCAGGTGGTCTTGAACAGCCTACAACATGTGGCAGTCTTCTGTTGCACTACAATTTAAACCTAATAAAAATGAAATAAATGACAAACTGTTTACTATTTCTCATTTTAAAATGCTAAAAAAGTCTGAAAACCTTCTTATTAATAATATAATTAATGTGAAATATAAATATTTTTTACAGATCAGGGCCAATCACTATGCAATCAGCACTGCACAGAGAATAGACCCTAAGTAGAAATGGAAGAATTCCAGGACACTCCCAACTCCCAAGAGAGGAGTTATGCTCGGAGGGAGAATGCATTCCTCTCCCTTCCTCCATCTCCTCCTGCAATGTAAAGCTTCCACCTCAGATGTCAAGCAAGACAAAATACAGTAAGAAACTACACAACATAAGTTTTAGGATTGTACATGGCTCCTTTTTCCAAATACCTATGGCAGATCGTATCTTTTGGGAACCCTGCCTATAACCAATAGCATATCTGTCTTTGTATTGCAATGACAGGTCAGCCCCATAAGCTTCTCCCACACAGAAAAGACATTTCAGTGGGTCAGAGCCTGCTCCTAGTATAACAGGGATTCCAAATAAACAATTTCTGCAGTTATAATACAAAGCAGTTAGATTGATGATAAAAACCAAACCAAACAAACAAAAAACCCCAAACTCAACGCAAAGGAAAAAAACAAGAGACTAAGACTAAGATGATGTGCATGCGATATGGAAACCCAAGGAGATGCTTTTATAAACATCTGTAATCAAGTGCAGATATGTTGATACAATAATGCTGCAACAAACATGTAGGTTTTTTTATCTAATGTGAAAAGGCATTCCCACAAAAGCTCTTTGCTTATCAGAACGCTGGTGAGATTCCCAGTCTTACAGAAGTGACAGTGGAAAATAGGCAAGACTCAACATAAATTCTCTACTGGTCCCATGCCATGCTAAAATAAAGGAAAAAGAGGGGAAAGGCAGAGGAAGCGCACTTAGCGCAACCACTCAGATATCCTGTTTGGCCACTTGCCAGAGGATACCACTGTTTAGCCTACAGAAAGTCAGATGGCTGCTTTCAAGTCAGATACGGGATGATGTACTAAACCCACATATGCAACTGTACATGTGTGAAACAAAACAAAAAATCAGGGAAACTGCATTTAAACAACTTATATAAACAGCAATTTTAAAAAGATATACATGAATTACTTCAATCAAGCTCTCCCCAAACAAACTGAATTATCTTATCAGAACTCCCTCATTCCATCTCTTGTGCTCTTTATTCAGTATAACGTTTTAAACTTATGTCAGTGTTTCACAGACACTTTTGATTTTACATTTGAATTTTGTTTCTTTATTACTCCATCTCACCCCAGACTCAATTCCCATGAAGCCTAAACAATCTCTGTCACAGGCCTACGATGGAACATGACCAGATACGCAACAGACCAGATATAATTTAACATCATTAAACACAACACAGAGCAATAAAACTAATAGGCACAGGTCAACAAAGATTAACTTTCTTGAAAGAGTAGCCCATATGCAAGCAACATTATTGATCAGCCAATATTTAAATTCACACCACCTTCTAGAATATAAATAATACTGCATTTGGGTCTTTTTCCTTAAGATGTTTCCTTATGAATCAAGCTTCCAGATTTATAAAACAGTAAGACAAAACTGTGACTCCTAGAGAGTCTCAGAATTCACGGGTAGGTGCTCCACTCCTGAGAAGCTCAAACCAACCTGGATTAATTAACTTATTTAATACACATTGTTCAAACTGCCTAAGACACAGAAATAAGTCATCTGCAATATTAGATCACACAGGTTACAACAGTAAGATCATAGTTTTACGTATGCATCTTTACATAATCAGATTTGTTGTTCAAAAGCAAAAGATGTGAAATATGGCAACAGTTCCTCCTTATCCATACTGAAGTAACTGAGCTATGAAGAATGAAAGGAATATGTAAAGAATTTGTGAACACAAAGTGGAAAAAGAGTAAGGAGAGGAAAAAACAGGCAAAGCTGCATCAGAATGCTATTATGTATCTTAATAGGAAAGCATCAAAGAACCAGTGAGAAATCAGCCTATGGCAAAAGACAGCACAATAATGTAAATATATTAAGCACATCTGGCAACTGAAAACTGTATTTAGGTGCTACAGTATTATACAGCATCATAAGGTTGATTCATTACATGGGAAAGATCTTAAACATTTTACTCACCAGAAAACTATTGAAAATAATTACTCCTTTGTACGGGGTTCAAGAGGAGTGCAACTGAAGGTCTATTTTTATACTTCCAGCAAAAATTTTTAAAGATAGACTCTGATTCACTTCGGCCAATAAAAAGTGCAAATCAAAATTAATTATAAGAGATTAAAATTCAAGACTGTATTTATATTCGAAATTAATAATTTGAGTAACAGCTTTTTAAAAACAGCTTTTTAAGCTTGTTTGTATCTGACAATCGTTACTCTCTGAATAGCATTTTGTACAGAACAATTTATGGAAACTATACGTTATACACTGAACCTCTCCAACTTCACAAAAGGAGTCTGATCTTTTATAACAGAAACCCATATTTTGATTTTAAATTTTAAGAAAAGTCTTCCGTTACCTGCATATTCATCTGGATTGGCATCTGTAAAGATTTAAAGAAGATGTGACTATAAGTCAATAAAACTTAGTGTATTTACCCATTGAATAAAACCAAGAGTACTGCATTCCTTGTGTGGACTAAAGACTTGTGGAAATGTGGCCTCTAGGGTATTTTCTTCCTTTTTCCCTCCAGGTTTTAAAGAAATTGAGGTCAACCATCTGCATCACTTCTTGCAGAAGGCCAGATGCACAAATGTAATTTTCTGCTAAGAAATGTATGAAGGCAAGAGTCACATAACACATCCAAAAGTTCACCAAATCCCTTGGGTGAGAGACCTGTAAAGTTAAGAGTATGGCCTAATCCCTTCAGAAAGCCCAAGAAAAGCAACTTTAGCAAAGAAACATCATTCTGGCCCCACAGACAACTGGCACAGCAGGCCCCACAGCTCTGTGCAAGGATGAGAGTTGCAGGAACCCCGCTCACGGAGGGAGGGATCTCGTGCAGCAGACGGCATCACTAGCACCACAGCACTGCTGAAGGAAAGGGATCACGGGGGGGCACTCCTGACACCTGGCACCTCTTCAGCAAAGTCCTTTTTTAAGAAATTTACTAAGCTGACTTTGCTAGCAGCCTATTAGGAGGCTTCACAGACAACCAAGCTGTCAAAGTAGTAACTTCCAAAAAAAAGTGTACCAATGTCATACCAACTTCAGTTTTTTCCTCTGCCTTTCCAAAACAGGGGATAACTGGATCAATATAAATCCACAGACCCTCTAGCAGATGCATCCAGCAGAGTTAATGAATAGATTTATTTGAGCTTTCCTATCACAGCTACTATGATAGCAATGGAGCTGCCAGTTTGCTCACAGCCGATGTGGACTTCTCTCCTCCAAGAGTTCTTTTAGGAATGACTTACAGTAACAGGGCAGCTGACAACGCTTCAGCCTACAGAAACTTTTTCCTCGCCATACATTACTTTGTTTTTCTTAGTGTCTGCCATTAACTAACAGCCACAGTAATTATCCTTGTATATAATGGCAAGCTCACTTGAGTTCAAAAACAAAACAGCACCGTATCAGTTCAGGGTGGTGGATGGAGGAGAGCAGAGGTAAAGGACCAGTGCTTCCCATTGCCACCCATCCTGGTCCCTGACTGAAAACAGCATCAGGGGATTTTGGAATTTATCTCCTCCATTTTACAGAAATACGTAAGTTACAAAATTCTGCACATGACAGTAGTGTCTATCTCATAACTGTTGATTTCACGGAGAGATGCTCACATTTTTATTTAAACTGTCCTCAGTCAGTTTCTTCAATGATTTGCAACATAATATACATAGAAGCAACACTGCTTTGAAATCTGTCTATTTGACAAAAGTTTGAAAAGGGACATTTCACTAAGAATTAAAAACAGTTTCATCAAGTGGAAGACAAGGCAAATACACCCAAATTGTTTTAACAAGCCTTATATTGTTTGACATTTTAAAGCTAATTTTTAAAAACTTCTTAGAAGATTAAAAAGTCACCCTCCTAAATAGGGCTAGACTTCAATTAGTGAAAAGTATCCAAGTCAATATAGCAATACCCTTTTCACTCCTTCAGAGCATTCAGCCCAAAACACCTAACACTAAACAAACACTCTGTCAATGTCATGGTACGAGAGGACATAAGGTGACTCAAATTTAGATACTTCTGAAGAGATTACAGGTCTTTGAAGGGGGAGGGGGAGGCAAAAGGGAGGTTATGTTTTTGTTTCATACTTAAAACATTGCCTCCCGATTGCCTCCCTTGTTAATCAAAAACATTCTGTACATTCCTTAATCTTAGAAAATAACCATTAAAGCAGACCTATCTAGCTCTTAAATAAAAAGAAGTGAGGCAATAAGTTGTGAATCAAAGTGTTCCCTTCCAAATAAAACATCTGCAAGGGGAAAGGGGAAAAAATAACTTTTAATAGAACTACAGATAGGTAATCAAATGCCCTAGTTCAACAGGGAGTAGTATGTGCACAGAGACTGAGATTTGTCCTTGTAGCATTTAATCCTATTTATGTTGTGCAATTCATCTCAGCACGGTCAGAGCAACCACAGCTCTACTCCCACTAGATGGAAAATTCCACTCGAGCTTAAGCGAAACTCTTCAAAGGTCCAATTTGAATTCTTCCTGCTAAACCCAGGTTTGTTAAGAGAAGTGTTCATTTGCTTGCAAAGACAGCAAGTATTCTGTCCATCCTCTCAGAGCAACAAATGAATGCCACTTCACTGCGGGTTCGGCCCTCAAGAGTCTGAAGATCAGTCATGGGTTACGTTCACCTTTCCTCACTCCCTGCCGCATAAGTAGTATCTTTCCTTGAGAGTAGTATAGCAATAGAAATGTAAAAATCTCACTCTAAGAATAAGGCAATTAAGTGTTACAATTTTGCATTGGGCTACCATGTAATTATACGTATATATAGATTTTCTGTAATATAATACTACATTGAGCAATTCAAAGCAAGAGCTAATATATACAGTTTAATGTTTTGATGCATAGGGTCTATGGCAACAGGCCATCTCTTTGATCCTCTATAAGTTTGGAGGAGTCTGCCTCGGTTGATGAGGACTG